>NC_045428.1:367826761-368128511 GCF_902635505.1 Sarcophilus harrisii
GGGTTGTAGCTAAAGAGACTCCTACTAGCTCCCTAGGACAACATCTGCACTGGGCTCCACTCTCCTTTTATCCAAGTGAGGCAGATATTTCCTGAAGTCCTTAGTTTCTTAAGGTGGAGAATTGTTTTACTCCATCTTTTTTTTTTTTTTTTTTTTTTTTTGGTCAGAATGTATTTACAATCTTGATTTAACATTGTTTCTGAGGGAAACTAGGGAGAACTCAAGTAATTTCATGACTTCTTTTCACCATCTTGACTTTACCTCCCAGTCTAATATTAAGTAATTTAAATTGTAGGCATTAAAATGTTAGGGTAAGGGTTCTATTAGAAGACATTTACATTAATGGAACAAAGCTCTAAAAATAGTTATGGGAAATATAAAAGTAAAAGAAGAAGAGGTAATATCCTCTCCATCTGTCTAATTATGTAATTGGCTAGGTTGTTTATCAGACAAGAGCCTGCCAATTTGTGAAGGTTTTATTAATTGTTTTTATATTAATTTCCAACCAAATCATAGGAATGGTGATGGATACTGAATGTATTCTTTTCCTTTATCTTAACAGCAATATAACATTAAGATCAAGGTGTTAGAAAGCAATCTGAAGATATACAATGTTTAATATTGATCCTGAAATATCCAGGAAATAGTGTCTTTAGAGTTTTTTTCCTGTTCCTCAAGATTTCATAAATAACAGGTGTATAGCTGGCAGGAATTCCAGAAAAGATCAAGAAAAATGTGAAAGCAACAAGGATTGAAGGTATTAGTTAGGTCCATATGCTGAATCCATAAAGCATGGCTTAAGCTGAGTGTTCAACCGACCACAACTTACAACTTCTTATGGCAAAAGTGCCAAAAAGAAACCCCAAAAGTTAAGGGTATGGCAGTGGAAATTGTCAGTAAGTATCTGACATGCAGAAATGGGTGTTGGGTAGTAAGACTGATTTAAACATTCACCTTTGAGCTCCTTTGGGGATGAGAACTTGTTCCTCATATATCTTTTCTCATCTACTCTTTGCCTTCACCAATAACTTCCACAGAGATGGCATGATAGGAAGTAGTATAGTTTCTGAGAACTGTTATTTCCTTAAACAGCATTGTTTTTAGTTTCTTTTTATGCTAGTAGCATGCTACTAAAATCTGAATAGGTGTATGAATCTGTAATAATTTTAAAAACGAGTGTATGAAGGAGAATGGGAAAGGAAGGAAGCAAACTCAAAGGAAGTAGATTTAAGTTATTAAATATTTCTAAATCCTTATTGGAATGGCCAAATAAACATGATTGGGATTTGGGAGCTACATATTTCACTGATGGGAGTACTTTAGAGGAAGAACAAAAATCATACATGAGACCAGATAAAAATGAGATGTGATGTGGTAAATAAAGAAATTTAGTAGGTAAGTGAGCATGATGGAAGTGGCCACTTTGATATACTGGGTTTTAAGAGAAAGCCATGCTTCTACAAAGAAAATAAGTTGTTTTTTTATTATAGTTTTTTATTTACAATACATATGCATGGATAATTTTTCAGCATCTTCCCTTGCAAAATCTTCTGTTACAACTTTTCCCCTCCTTCTCTTCCCCTCCTCCCTTAGTTGGCAGGTAGACCAATACATATTAAATATGTTAAATACAATATATGTATACATATTTATACAGTTATCTTGTTGAACAAGAAAAATCAGACTTAGAAATAAGGTAAAAATAACCTAAGAAGGAAAACAAAAATGCAAACAGACAAAAACACAAGGAATAGACATGCTATGTTGTGGTCCAGACTCATTTCCCATAGTTCTTTCACTGGGTGTAGCTGGTTCTCTTCATTATTGAACAATTGGAACTGATTTGGTTCATCTCATTGTTAAAGAGAGCCACATCCATGAGAACTGATCATCATATAGTAATGATCTCCTGGTTCTGCTCATTTCACTCAGCATCAGTTCATGTAAGTCTCTCCAGGCCTTTCTAAAATCCTCCTGCTTGTCATTTCTTATAGAACAATAATATTCCATAACATTCATATACCACAACTTATTCAGCCATTCTCCAATTGATGGGCACCCATTCAATTTCCAGTTTCTAGTCACTACGAAGAGGGTTGCCACAAACAATTTTGCACATATGGGTTCCTTTCCCTTCTTTAAGATCTCTTTGGGATATAAGCCCAGCAGAAACACCGCTGGATCAAAAAATATGCAGTTTGATAGAAAATAAGCTGTTAAGAAGTTACAGGGATGCAAAGAGAGAGGAAAGAGCAAGTTTCCTTCACTCAATTAACCCTAAGATCAAGAAATGATTGACAGCTCAGTTTATTCTACTCATTATTGCTCACTAGTGTTTACATCAGTATAAAATAAAATTATGTTTCTTTGATATTCCTTCTTAGCCTTCAGAAAAATTCTTTTTTGTATCATCATAACACAGAGGTGATTATGGGTTACTGAATGCTTTCTGGGAATAGAAAGCAACTCTGTTTCCACTGTGTCAAGAAAGTCTTCAAGCATGATTACAGTGACAGATTGTGTCTAGGTATGGGGAATGCCATAATCACCAGTATGCCTATTTGGCTATACTACCCCATGCATTAAAGCAAAATGAAAAAAAAAAAATGACCTTTCTCACACACTTACAAAATAAATAATTTTAAATGAGAGAAAATCTCAAAAAGAAAGTTTTGGCAGTGGCAATGAAGTAGAATGTACCTACCCTAAAGACCACCTATTAAAGTGAGATTAGAGCTGAATTTAAAAGATCTCAAAGTCAGAAAGTGAGGAAGGTAATGAAGTAAAATATTTTAGGCATAGGTAATAGCTAGTGAAAAGACTATGAGATGGAATATCCAGTACAAAAAAATGGTAAGAAGGTCAGTGTCACCTTTCCATCAAGTTTAAAAGGATAGCATGGCTTTGTAAAATGCTTCACTGAAATCTATATAAAAAATAAATTTGTCAACAGGCATTTATTAATTTCGTACTATGATCCAAGCAATGTATTAGTTTATAGTGATACAGAGACAAAAAAAGAAACAATGTCTGCCCTTAAAAAAATTACCTTGGGTGAAAGTAATACAAAAATAGCCATCTAAGTACAAAATATAAATGAAATAAATAGAAGGTAATTTCTGCTCATAGGAAACACCAAGATATGTTTCCCTGTTTGATATTTTACTTATGATTGGATAAAGGCAAAGATGGTATCATTATAAAATTCTAATTTAATACAAAGTTGATGAAAACAGCTATCACAGAGAATCCAGAAAGATCAACAGATCAAAGAAGGGACTTGGAAGAGGGGAAAGAAGGGAGAGGAAAAGAAAGGAGGATATCTTTGAAAACTCTTCAAAACATTTCATATGCAACCCAATTTACTTTTAGATAATAAAGTCTAACCCCTACATTTTATAAAAGAAAAAAGTGAATATTAAAGGAAAAATTAACTTGCTTGACCAAGGTCCCATATCTTGTTATTGTCAAAGGTAAGACTTACCTACCACTCATTTTCATGATCAAAATACTTTAATTGGGAAATAAGAAAAACCAAGAGGAAGATTGCATACAGTCACAAGATTATGGAATGATCAATTGTGATGAACTTGGCTCTTTTCAACAATGAGGTCATTCAAGGCATTACCTATAATAAACTTGTGATAGAAAGAGCCATCCATATCCAGAGAGAGAACTATGTATACTGAATGTGGATTAAATCATGGTATTTTCACCTTTGTTGTTGTTTTTCCTTCTCTTTTGAGCTGATTTTTCTTGACACATGGAAATTTTTAGAAAAATTGCATGTTTAACCTAGAATTAAACATGGGTTGTTTGCTATCTAGGGGAGGGGAGGACAAAGGAAGGGAAGGAGAAATTTGGAACACAAGGTTTTGCAAAGATCAATGTTGAAATCTATCTTGGCTTGTATTTGGAATAATAAAAAGCTATTATAAAAATAAAAATAAATATTTTAACTAGAAAATTTTCAGAAGCAACACCAAAATCCATCTCTAAAAAAGTCAAGGGGTATCAGTATTGCGAGGTATTGGACTCTGTGCTTTAACAAGTTATTTTAGAAACCTGCTATTGTTTATGTCCTCACCTTTAGGTTGAATAGTTTCTTTTTCACCCCTATATATGTCATGACGGGTATTGCTTTACAGAGTTTCTTATTTCAGCAACAACAAAAAGAAGTTGCTATATATGTCAAAAATCTGAAGCTTCTGAATGGATTAGAAATGTGTAGTAATCCAATTTTAACTTAATAGTGTTTATCATACACAAATATAGATATTGATTATGTATATACATAAATGCACTTATTTAATAAAAGAAATACAAGTATGATTTTTTTTCCTTCCAGAAACATGAATGGGTCCTTCGTTCTAAGGCAATACATATTAGTATTTGACTCCTTGACAAGTGATATCATCTTTAAAAGACTTGGATTTATGATTCTCATGAAGTGAGAGTCAAATTGGCTACCACCCAATCATGACAATTATATATAGAAGTGGATCTTTGAAAATGAGAAGGCAAAAATCTATTGTGTTATATAAATTGTTTTAAAAGAAAGAGTATTGAATTTTGCAATATTTCAATTGAAGACATTGAAGAGGAGAAGGGATTTCAATTAATATGTGGGTGAAAATATCTCTAAATCTAAATGAAGATTTTTCAAAAAAAAGTTCTTTAAACTAACAGTTTCTTAGGCTTGGTAAGAAGTGGTATATGTTTAATACTTGGATTTCCAGAAAAACAAAATGTATACATGACACATGATGTGTTTTAAATTTATATCTACATTATTGACATTTTTCCCATTAGTTTTTTAATTCTAGACAATCAACAGAATAATAAATCAAGCCCTGATTTTTAGTCTTTGCTTATTTCTGAGATAGAAATATACACTGAAAATTTAGTCTAATTTTAATCAAAAATTAGTCTTCTCAGAATCCACTTGTGCTAGGTTCACTATAACTCTGATTAGGTTCATTGTGCCTTTGCTTCAGGCTTGTACCTAGAAAAATAATCTTGTGGATATGCATATAGCTGACTCCTAGAAGTCTTTATATATCTTATGAGTTACAGCATTAAGTAAAGAGACCAGCCTATATGAAACTAACTATGAATACTCCTAAACTATAAAGAACAATTACTAAAGACAAGAGAACCTTGAAAATAGGAAGACTTTTTTTTTATCATCTACTGCTTAATAGAGCCTCATCCTTTAGAAAGTTTGTGAAGACATAAGAACAAAGGATGATATAGACCTCCAAAAAGTAATTGAGTCAATGCATCAAATAACCCCCATCCATAAAAAGAAAACCTAATACAATGGAGCCCTGTAATGAAAGGGAGGATTGGGAGTCTATTAGTCACGTAAAGGCTCATTTTTATTCATCTAGGACAAATAAACTATATGACAAATAAGTCTATCATGGCAAACTGTGATAGAGAATTAGAAGCTTTAATAAGGAGAAAATGAATTCATATTGACTCTTGGGCAAAGTTTCACTTCTGTCCTCTCCCTCCTCAAGCAACCACTGTCCTGTAGGTCTTGTAAGGATTAGCCAACAAATAGCTAAAAGGGGATTCAAATCATCCTGAATGCTGTCAGTTTTCACTAGAGGAAAGCACATATTTTTGTCTGTCAGTCAGGTAAAGTTAATAAAATTCTGAGAATAGGTTTTTCTTTCCACATATGCAAATGAGCTTCAAGATTACAGAAATAGCCATTATCGGAAATAAAAGTGGCCTTCTCAATAATCTAATCCAGTAGAGATGAAAAAATTATCTGAGAGAGTCAAAGTAAATTGATTGAAGATACCCACTGAAGCAATGTCAGCATGAAGATTTATAGGCTGGTATCCTATTAAGTCAAGTTTTCCATATTTGGTTATTTCTCTTCTGGGAAGACTCAATTTGTACATGTTTATGACATCTAACCTTCTGGCTCATATTCAGTAATGTAAGGAAGGATCTACACAACTTAGTTTGGATTAATGTACAACTCAGATACCAGGTTTAGGACACTTCCATTTATTTCCCAAAAGCAAGCAATTGCATGGCATAACACAAATACAAGGACTAAGATTAGGATCAGCTAGAACTACAATAATGCCTTAGGAAGTCTGGTATAATCACTCTAACCTGCTTGCTGGATTATAAGGTCCTTCAAAAAATCCTATATTTTTTCAAATCTCTGAATCAGTAAATGAGATTGTGGGCTTCAGGGCAGAAAGACTTTTATATTTTCAATATCCCTTGAATTTAGAAAGAACAGTATTTACTATTTTTTTTAGCACTAGGAAGATGATTATTATAAAATTACAGAATCTCAACATGCTTCAGCAGTCATCCAGTTCATTTATATCTGAACAAGAATCTCCATAACAACATTTCTGATAGCTAGTCACCCTACCTTCACTAGAAGACTTACATTGAGAAGGAATTCCTTATCTGCTGGAGCCATCCATTTAACTTTTGTGTAGCTTTAATTAATAGAAAACCTAGCCCTTCTACTCATTTCTCCAGGTTATAACCTCAGTAGCCAAAAAGAAACAAATAATCAATCAACAAATGTGTATTAAATATTTATGACACCCCATGCACTATGTTAAACACAGAAAATAGAAAGAAAAAATAGAAAATAGAAAAGATAGAGGGAGAAAAATCTACATAAATCAGTTATTTTCCCCAATAGAATTAACAGAACAATTCTTAATAAGTGAATAATTAGACCAAATCTTCAACAGCCCTTCAAATACTTGAAGATGGTTATAATTGCCTTCATCAAGTTGTCTTTTCATCAGTATAAATACCCTTTCTTTTTTGTAACCATTTTTCACAAAATATTGTGTTAAAGCCTTTAACTACCCTGATTACTTGCTGGTTGTTTTCCAGTTTTTTCTAAAATGTGGCACCCAGAACATAGTATTCAAGATAAAATCTGATCAAGGCAGTAGAATTATCATATGATCATGGATTTTTCTAAGGTATTAGCTTGCGGTAGGGGTAGAAATGAAGCTCTCCTAAAAATGGCTTGTACTTAAAGTAATACTGGCTCATGATTACCTATTGCTAAATTTTCATTATGAATGTTTACATCTCAGAAATTGGTAAATGCTACACATTGGGGCTTGATTTATTATTTTGTTGATTGTCTAGATTTCAGGAATAGAGGAAGAAAATGCTAATGTTATTGAAGAGATTATACAAAAAATAAAGAGGTACAACAAGGGGGGTAAATATAAAATAAATTTGGGAGAGCATATAATTAGCAAGGAAAGGGGGTTTTAACAATTAGCAGAAAAGATGAGTTCCTCAATGGAATTCACAGTTAAGCAAGAGAAAGGAAATATTCCAAAAAGTGAGAATATGCCATTGATTGGTTGGCTAACTCATAAAAGGGATTTAGCCTCTTAAAAAATGTTAGTTAGCCATAACAAGAAGAAAGACCACACAAGGTATGGGAGAGTAATGGGGTAGGAAATAAGACACCATGAGGCAGAACGTCATGGCAGACTAAACTAAAAGGGATTGAACAAAGATAGTGTGGGCCATGGACAGATTTTTAGGGAAACTTTAACCTCAGAGGGTTGACGGTATAACTTGGCTTTCTGAATGGAGACAATCAGGTGGAGCTACCCAAGACCTCCATAGGGAGCACACCTGTAAGGTTGAGCTGATACCTATCAGTGCTCTTCCCTGCTCACCTCAAGGAATAATTTATCATTACTTCACACTCTCTCAGCCAGCCTCACCTACTTACCCAGGACCTCATCACCTGTTGAAAATGAATATTTGATTTAATATTATATCTTGCATGGTTTTGTTTTTTCCTGGAAAATCAGTTGTACTTACCAGCACTAAACAGACCTTATAGAACATTTATCCAGCTACCTAATTTTCTGAATTAGGAAATGAGGCACAATGATGAAATCATTTACTCCAGGTCACTCATCTAGGAAGTAACAAAGCCTCAAAATTCAGCACAATTTCCATTGTTACCAAACTGCCCCTCAGATTATCTCTGTAGTCCTGTATACTATGATTTCTTCATAAAACCTGAGATCACAGGTGTATATTTCTTTTTTCATTTTGTTTTTATATGTGTGTATATGTATGTATGTATGTATATTTCTTAATTTGATCTTCATAATAGCCTTCTGAAAGCATCTTACTCATTTTTCAACTGAGAAAAGTAATGTCCAGGCAGCCAAAATTACTTGCCTTACAAAATGTTTGTTAAATGAAAAAAGCAAAGGATGAATACTACTATACACTCTCCTTATCCCTGCCAATAGTTACAATAGTCTTGGGACCAGAGACTAGCAATAAGAAAGCCTGGAGCAGAAGGAGAAAGAGACCAAGTTCTAATGCAACAAGGAAGAATGTATATCATTCCCTATCCTGGGAAATTTAATTCTACCATAGTATAAAATATATAGACAAATACTGATATAACTGGGAAAAACAAAAAACAAAAACAAAAACAGAATTGGTAGTGATGCGACTGGCAAAGAAAATTGCAACTTTGATAATTGATGATATTTCTAATTAATTATTTTTATCTTTTGGGTCAAAATGGTAGGAAAACTAGAGTAGGCTCATCAGTGCAGATCTTAAGTGGTTATATAATGGTGTGTTAGTTACTTAAAGTAAAAAATTTAAATATGTTACCTTATTATAATATGTAATATAACAATAATAATATTTCAACTTATTTAAATCTTGAAAATTTTTAATTTTTAATTTTAATTTTAAAAAAATTTTAAAAAGCTGAAATTATTTGCCTTATGTGATCTGGAATTGAGTTTGCAAGATTTTGATATATATTCTTTAATTCTTCATCATG
This sequence comes from Sarcophilus harrisii, assembly GCF_902635505.1. Lineage (NCBI taxonomy): Eukaryota > Metazoa > Chordata > Mammalia > Dasyuromorphia > Dasyuridae > Sarcophilus > Sarcophilus harrisii. The sequence goes on from NC_045428.1 coordinate 367,835,607, forward strand.
AAATTATCCTTTTATCACGTTAGAACATTTATATGCTTTTAATGAACAGTTATTTGTTTTTTTACCTGAATGATGAGTACAAATTTTTTCAATTCTTTTGTTTATTGTCCATAGATTTCAGTGGGGTAGCTAGGGGGCACAGTGGAGAGAGAACCAAATAACAAAATAATTGCAAATCATTTATCACAGTACCTAGGACATAGTATGTACTCTATAATATTAACTGTTGTTGTTGATTTCTATGTAAATAGTATTTTATTTTTTCAATTACATGTGAAGATAGTTTTCAACATTCATTTTTAAAATAAGATTTTAAGTTCCAAATTTTTCTTCTTCCCATTCCTGCCCTTTCAAATATGGCAAACAATTTGATATAGGTTATGCATGTGTAATCATATTAAATATATTTCTACAATTAGTCATGTTGTAAAAGAAGAAACAGAACAAAGGAGGGGGAGGGGATAATCCAAAAACAGTGAAAATGTGGCTTTAATCTGCATTCAGACTCCATTAGTTCTTTCTCTGTATATTGATAGCATTATATATATATATATATATATATATATATATATATATATATATATATTTATTTTACAAAAAATAAATATATATGAAAATTTATTTTTATTTTTTTAAGATTTTTTGTATTTTTAGAGGAAAAAAAATCTGTTTTTTTTTTTTTTTTTTGTTTTTTGTGTGTGTGTGTGTGTGTTATATTTTTATCAGCGCTTACTATTCCCTAAATAGGTGAAAGACTTCTAGGCTTACAAATTAATTTTTTTTTAAATCACTGAAATAATTTTAAGTGGATATTTTATAGTTTGATGGAGATGACCTTTTCTTTGAAAGTCACCAAAATTTATGATTATGGTTTGGGTATAATTTTCAATGAAAAATATTCTTTTCAGCAAAAACTTCACTTTTTTTTTCTCTCAGTACTTCAGTTATTTTACTATCATGTATGTGATAGTAAATCTTTTTTTCTTCATTGCAGCACTTAGCAGATTTTTTAAAAATTGATCTCACTAACCTATGCTTAACTAAGAAGGAGCAGAAAATCCTTTTGACTCTACATCGCTCTGAAAGTGTTTGCTTATTTTCTGCTCTAAGAATTAATTAAGCTGTTTCTTTTTTTCAGATATTAAAATTGGAAACCAGTTCAATATAGTTTTATCTATTCAAAATCAAATCAAATCAAAATCAAAATCAAATGTCCCTTAATGCATTGTTAGTGGAGTTGTGAGATGATCCAATCTTTCTGGAGAAAATTTGGAACTATTCCCAAAGGGTTATAAAGCTGTACATATGTGTGTGTGTATAAAACCCCTTTAATATAACCCAGGAAACCATAAAAGAGGGGAAAAGATGCATATGGGCAAAAACATTTGTCACAATCCTTTTTGTAGTGACAAGAAATTGGAAATTGAATGGATGCCTATCAACTGTGGAATGGCTAAGTTGTGGTATATGGGATATTATTTTTCTATAAGAAATGATGAGCAGGCTGATTTCAGAAAAGCCTGGAAAGACTTACACTAACTGATTCTGAATGAAGTGACCAGAACAAAGAGACTATTTGCACATAGAAACAGGAAGATGATATGATAATTAACTGTAATGAAGTTGACTATTTTCAACAATGTGGTAATTCAAGGAAATTCCAATAAACTTGTGATGTAAAGTATCATCTATTAGCTGTCACAAAATCAAAGCATAATTAAAGTATTTCTTGTCCCAAATAATTCATATACAACTGTATCTATTCCTAAATTTACTGCTTGTGTCTTTTCATTGTGTTTCAGTATGTTAAATGCTGAGCTTAAATTCTTGGACTGGGGCAAAAAAACAAATCTAAAACCAGCCAGCAGAAATCCAGTTTTAGAAAAGCTAATAGAATTGGGGAAGGGGTAAAATGAAGGAGATCCAAGGAATCACAGCTGCCTGGGATAACAATTTAGCTGCTTCCCAGTCAACACAATCTATTTGTATTATGGATGTGCCACCTCTCCCTTCCCTACTCTGTTGGGTTTAATGACCTGCAGCTGTGTTATGAGATTTTTTTTTTTTTTTGGGCAATTAAGGGCCTTAAGAATTTAGTGGGTAGTGAGGAAGTAAAGTCCAGAACTGTATTAATAAGCTAGTAATGTCTATTAACTAAGGCTCTAAGTCTAGGTAATAAATTGAGTAAGGGATCTTATCCTGGGCAACTAGGATGAACTCATACATATCACAGAAACCTGATGAGACAGGATTCATCAAAGATCGCACAATGGGTAAAGTGCCTGGAGTCAATAAGACTTACCTCCCAGAATTCAAATCTGACCTCAGATACATACTAGCTGTGTGACTCTAGGCAAATCACTTAATCCTTTTGATTTCACTTTCCTCATATGTGAAATGAGCTGGAAAAGGAAATGCCAAATCATCATAGTATTTCTGCCAAGAAAATCCCTTTTTTTTTTTTTAATTTAATAGCTTTTTATTTACAGGTTATATGTATGGGTAACTTTACAGCATTAACAATTGTCAAACCTCTTGTTCCAATTTTTCACGTCTTACCCCCCACCTCCTCCCCCAGATGGCAGGATGACCAGTAGATGTTAAATATATTAAAATATAAATTAAAAACACAATAAGTATACATGACCAAACCGTTATTTTGCTGTACAAAGAGAATCAGACTCTGAAATATTGTACAATTAGCTTGTGAAGGAAATCAAAAATGCAGGTGGGCATAAATATAGGGATTGGGAATTCAATGTAATGATTTTTTGTAATCTCCCAGAGTTCTTTCTCTGGGCGTAGCTGGTTCAATTCATTACTGCTCAATTGGAAATAATTTGGTTGATCTCATTGCTGAGAATGGCCAGGTCCATCAGAACTGGTCATCATATAGTATTATTGTTATATATAATGATCTCCTGGTCCTGCTCATTTCACTCAGCATCAGTTCATGTAAGTCTCTCCAGGACTTTCTGAAATCATCCTGTTGGTCATTTCTTACAGAAAAATAATATTCCATAATATTCATATACCACAATTTATTCAGCCATTCTCCAATTGATGGGCATCCACTCAGTTTCCAGTTTCTAGCCACTACAAAGAGGGCTGCCACAAACATTTGTGCACATACAGGTCCCTTTCCCTTCTTTATAATCTCTTTGGGATATAATCCCAGTAGTAACACTGCTGGATCAAAGGGTATGCACAGTTTGATAACTTTTTGAGCATAGTTCCAAACTACTCTCCAAAATGGTTGGATTCGTTCACAACTCCACCAACAATGCATCAATGTCCCAGTTTTCCCGCATCCCCTCCAACAATCATCATTATTTTTTCCTGTCATCTTAGCCAATCTGACAGGTGTGTAGTGGTATCTTAGAGTTGTCTTAATTTGCATTTCTCTGATTAATAATGACTTGGAGCATCTTTTCATATGACTAGAAATAGTTTCAATTTCTTCATCTGAGAATTGTCTGTTCATATCCTTTGACCATTTTTCAATTGGAGAATGGCTTGATTTTTTATAAATTAGAGTTAATTCTCTATATATTTTGGAAATGAGGCCTTTATCAGAACCTTTGACTGTAAAAATATTTTCCCAGTTTATTGCTTCCCTTCTAATCTTGTCTGCATTAGTTTTGTTTGTACAAAAACTTTTCAGTTTGGTATAATCGAAATTTTCTATTTTGTGATCAGTAATGATCTCTAGTTCTGCTTTGGTCATAAAGACCTTCCCCTTCCACAGGTCTGAGAGGTAAACTATCCTATGTTCCTCTAATTTATTAATAATTTCATTCTTTATGCCTAGGTCATGAACCCATTTTGACCTTATCTTGGTGTACGGCGTTAAGTATGGATCAATGCCTAGTTTCTGCCATATTAGTTTCCAATTTTCCCAGCAATTTTTATCAAACAGTAAGTTCTTATCCCAAAAGCTGGGATCTTTGGGTTTGTCAAAGACTAGGTTGCTATACTTGTTGACTGTTTTATCTCTTGAACCTAATCTATTCCACTGATCAACTAATCTATTCCTTATCCAATACCAAATAGTTTTGGTAACTGCTGCTCTATAATATAATTTTAGATCTGGTACAGCTAAGCCACCATCATTTGATTTTTTTTTCATTAATTCCCTTGAAATTCTTGACCTTTTGTTTTTCCATATGAACTTTGTTGTTATTTTTTCTAGGTCATTAAAATAGTTTTTTGGGAGTCTGATTGGTATAGCGCTAAATAAATAGATTAGTTTAGGTAATATTGTCATCTTTATTATATTTGCTCGCCCTATCCAAGAGCATTTAATATTTTTCCAATTGGTTAGATCAGACTTAATTTGTGTGAAAAGTGGTCTGTAATTTTGCTCATAAAGTTTCTGATTTTCCCTTGGCAGATAGATTCCTAAATATTTTATATTATCAGTAGTTACTTTAAATGGAATTTCTCTTTGTAACTCTGACTGTTGGATTTTGTTAGTGATATATAAGAATGCTGATGACTTATGTGGGTTTATTTTATAACCAGCAACTTTGCTAAAGTTGTGGATTATTTCTAATAACTTTTTAGCAGAATCTCTGGGGTTCTCTAAGTATACCATCATGTCATCGGCAAAGAGTGATAATTTGGCTTCCTCATTGCCTATTCTTATTCCTTTAATCTCTTTCTCAGCTCTTATTGCTATAGCTAGCGTTTCTAATACAATATTAAATAGTAACGGTGATAGTGGGCAACCTTGTTTCACTCCAGATCTTATTGGGAATGGTTGCAGTTTGTCTCCATTACATATGATGCTTACTGATGGTTTTAAATAGATGCTGCTGATTATTTTAAGGAAAAGTCCATTTATTCCTATACTCTCAAGTGTTTTTAATAGGAATGGATGTTGGATTTTATCAAATGCTTTTTCTGCATCTATTGAGATGATCATATGGTTTTTGTTAATTTGGTTATTAACATGGCCAATTATATTGATAGTTTTCCTAATATTGAACCAGCCCTGCATTCCTGGTATAAATCCTACTTGATCATAGTGTATTATCTTGGAGATGATTTTCTGTAGTCTTTTTGCTAATATCTTATTTAAGATTTTAGCATCAATATTCATTAGGGAGATTGGTCTATAATTTTCTTTCTCTGTTTTCAGCCTACCTGGTTTAGGTATCAGTACCATGTCTGTGTCATAGAAGGAATTTGGTAGGACTCCTTCATTCCCTATTTTATCAAATAATTTATATAGCATTGGGGCCAATTGTTCTTTAAATGTTTGGTAAAATTCACATGTAAATCCATCTGGTCCTGGGGATTTTTTCTTAGGGAGTTGTTTAATTGCCTGTTCTATTTCTTTTTCTGAAATGGGACTATTCAAGCAATTTACTTCCTCCTCTGTTAGTCTGGGAAGTCTATATTTTTGGAGGTAGTCATCCATTTCACTTAGGTTATCAAATTTATTGGCATAAAGTTGAGCAAAATAACTCCTTATTATTTCTCTAATTTCCTCTTCATTGGTGGAAAGTTCTCCCTTTTCATTTTTAAGACTACTAATTTCATTTTCCTCCCTCCTTTTTCTAATCAGATTTACCAAAGGCTTATCTATTTTATTGGCTTTTTCATAGAACCAACTCTTAGTTTTATTAATTAGTTCAATAGTTTTTTTACTTTCAATATTTTTAATTTCTCCTTTTAATTTTAGAATTTCCAATTTAGTATTTGATTGGGGGTTTTTAATTTGGTCTTTTTTTAGTTTTTTTAGTTGCAAGCCCAATTCATTAATCTTTTCTTTCTCTGTTTTATTCAAGTAAGCCTCTAAGGATATAAAATTCCCTCTTATTACCGCTTTGGCTGCATCCCACAAATTTTGGTATGATGTCTCATCATTGTCATTATCTTGAGTGAAATTATTAATTGTATCTATAATTTGCTGCTTCACCCAATCATTCTTTAAGATGAGATTGTTTAGTTTCCAATTACTTTTTGGTCTATTTCCCCCTAACTTTTTGTTGAATGTAGTTTTTATTGCATCATGATCTGAAAAGAAAGCATTTACTATTTCTGCTTTCTTGCATTTAATTTTGAGGTCTTTATGTCCTAATATATGGTCAATTTTTGAATAGGTTCCATGAACTGCTGAGAAGAAAGTATATTCCCTTCTATCTCCATTCAATTTTCTCCAAAGATCCAACATACCTAATTTTTCTAATATTCTATTTACTTCTTTAATCTCTTTCTTATTTGTTTTGTTTGATTTGTCTAATTCTGAGAGTGCAAGGTTGAGATCTCCTACTATTACAGTTTTGTTGTCTATTTCTTCTTGCAACTCTCTTAACTTCTCCTTTAGGAAGTTGAGTGCCATACCACTTGGTGCATATATGTTTAATATTGATATTGCTTCGTTGTTTATGCTACCCTTTAGCAGGATGTAGTTTCCTTCCTTATCTCTTTTAATTAGATCAATTTTTACTTTTGCTTGATCTGAGATAAGGATGGCTACCCCTGCTTTTTTGACTTCACCTGAAGCATAATAGATTTTGCTCCAGCCTTTTACCTTTACTCTATATGTATCCCCCTGCTTTAAATGTGTTTCTTGTAAACAACATATTGTAGGGTTCTGACTTTTGATCCAGTCTGCTATCTGCCTCCTCTTTATGGGGGAGTTCATCCCATTCACATTTACGGTTAGAATTACTAAATCTGTATTTCCTGCCATCCTAATAACCCCAGATTGTGCTTTACTTATTCTTGCCTCCCCCAACCCTCTTTCCCCCTTTTAAACTTATGTACCCCTCTTGTATCACGATACTTATCCTCTTTATAATCCCTCCCTCCCCCCCTTTGAGTCTTTCCCCCTTCCTTCCCTTATTACTCTTTTTCTTTTCCCTTTTCCTCTCCCCCGTTTTTAATGAGGCGAGAGAGAATTTTCTCTAAAACAAATGTCAATTATTTTTTCTTTGAGCCAACTCTGATGAGAGTAAGATTCACACAATGTTCCTCCCCCTCTCTAAATTCCCTCAGATATGATAAGTTTCCTTAGCCTCTTTGTGGGATGTGGTTTCCCTCTTTTTATCCCTCCTTCCCACCTTATTCTGCCATCATCCCTTTTCCATATCTACTTCCCTTTTTTATGTTATATCAGTACAATCAAATTATACATGTATTCTTTTTGTATATCCACAACAGAAATACAATTCTCAAGAGTTATTTTTACCTTTTCTGCATCTCTTGAGTTCTATGCTTGGAGATCAAATTTTTTGTTTAGTTCTGGTTTTTTCTTCAGAAACAAATGGAATTCATTTGTTTCATTAAATGTCCATCTTCTTCCCTGGAAGAAAATGCTCAGCTTAGCTGGGTAGTTTATTCTTGGCTGCATCCCAAGTTCTTGTGCCTTTCGGAATATCATATTCCAGGCCCTTCGGTCCTTTAATGTGGAGGCAGCCAGATCTTGGGTGATCCGTATTGTGGCACCTCGGTATTTAAATGGTTTTTTTTTTGGCTGCTTGTAAAATTTTTTCCTTAATCTGATAGTTTTGAAATTTTGCCATAATATTCCTTGGGGTTTTTATTTTAGGGTTTCTTTCAGAAGGTGTTCGATGAATTCTTTCAATGCCTATTTTACCTTCTGATTCTATTACATCTGGGCAGTTCTCTTTGATGATTTCTTGTAAAATAGTATCTAGGCTCTTTTTTTCATCATAGTTTTCAGAAAGTCCAATAATCCTCAGATTATCTCTCCTAGATCTATTTTCCAAGTCTGTCGTTTTTGCAAGTAGATAATTCATGGTTTTTTCCAGTTTGTCATTTTTTTGTTTTTGCTTGACTGATTCTTGCTGTCTCAATGAATCATTAGTTTCTATTTGTTCAGTTCTAATTTTTAAAGAATTATTTTCTTCATTAGCTTTTTTTACTTCTTTCTGTATATGTCCAAATGAGTTTTTGAATGTATTGTTTTGGTCTGTGGAATTTTTTTCCATTTCACTAATTTTTTTTTTTAGTGAATTATTTTCTTTTTCCAATTCACAGATCCTACTTTCTTGCATGTTCTTTGTCTTTTCCAATTCACGGATCCTACTTTCTTGCGAGTTCTTTGTCTTTTCCATTTCACAAATCCTACTTTCTAGTGAATTCTTTATTTTTTCCAATTCACAATTCTTACTTTCCTGAGATTTTTTTTTTTCCAATTCACCAATTTTGTTTCCCTGCACTTCCTGGGAATTTTTTAACTTTTCCAATTCGTATTTCAGGAAGTTGTTGCTCTCTTGTAAGGCTTCTCTTTCCTTTCCCCATTTATCTTTTAACTCTCTTTTGAGACTTTTAATGGTCTCTTCTATGAGAGCATCATGTAAAAGATAACAGTCTGCCAAACAGGCATGTTTGCCAAAAGTCTCTTCAGGTTTGCTGACCTGCTCTTTTTCTGCATAGAAGCTGTCCATCGTTCTTTTCATCTTTTTATTCATGTTTTAAAGCCTTTAGGGTATGTCTCCTAGGCAAGGGGGTTACCAGCTTCCTCTGCAGTGCAGGGAAAGATGTAAACCGCTTTCTGGCTCCATGGTATGGGAGTGCTCTGAGTGAGAGTTTTCCCTTCCCCCAACAGGAGGTGGATTCAGCACTGGCCGAGCTATTGAAGTGCCCAGTTGGGCTGTGTGGGTTAGCGATTGCCCTAGGCTAGAGACTATGGGGTGAAAGTGTCACTGCCCCAGGCCAGAGCTTCTTGTGGGGCTGGGGGTATTAGCAGCTGACTGCAGACCACCGATTCTACTGGAAGTCTGCCCCAACATCTCTGCCCCCGCAAATCGGCCCTGGGAAAGCTCTATGCCCCCAAGCCGAGCCCCGCACTGTGCAGATTAGAGGCTAACCTGGGCTGTGCCCTCCTGCCATGCAGGTTCGCAACTGCCCCAAGGAAAAGCCCCGTACTGCGGGTTGGAGCTGCGAGCTTGTGCTGAGGTCTGTGCTCTCACTTTTGGTTTGAGGCTCTCCTTGGAACCTAATTTCTCTCCCAGTCTATGCTGATCTCCCCCCTATCCCTGGAACAAACCTTTGTTGGCGAGACTGCAGATTTTCTTCTGCTGGTGAGTTGTTATACTTCTTTTCTTTACGAATTGTAGCAGTCAAGACTATTTTTGAGGCTCGATATAATATTGATAAAGAGGGTAAGAAAAGAGCTTAGAAAGTCAAGTGTGCCTTCTCCACCATCTTGGCTCTGCCCCAAGAAAATCCTAAATAGGATTATAGAGTGTTGGACACAGTTGAAAACAATTTAACAATAGCACACCTTGTTCAAAGGAAATAAATTAAGTAAGACAATAAGAGAGATAGCATTAGATAGCCAATAGATATTCTCCTTTGTGGAAATCTATTAACCTGTATCAGACAGAAGGCAGCGGAGAAAGAACATAGTTAAGGATCAAAGTGGGGAGAAATGATGGTAATATAGCAGTAGGAACAAATTCAGGCCACTAGGCCAGATGAATGAGTGGTTCCTGACCATATTATAAACTTGGCAGTCAGTCAATATGAATTTATTAAAGACATCTTAGGCACTGGGGATACAAAGAAAGGTTAATGGACAGGACCTACTCTCAAGGAGCTCAAAGTCTAATGAGATTGACAATGTGCAAATCACTTTGCACAAACAAGATGTAAAAAGGATAAATTAGGGATGATCATGAGAGTAATCCCAGAGGGAATTTAAAGTTTTGATGTGGCTCTTCAACTATAGGAACAAATGCTAGCTTATATTAGAGCAATAACGGATTACCTGTCTGGGTGAAAAATATCCATCCTGTAGGTAAAAGAACGGTAAAAGAAGTATTCTTCCCAACATAAAAACAAAAACAAAAACTGATGACAATAAAAGGAACTTTGGAAAGTTGTTTGATAAGTCAACAAAGGTATTCTTATTTGTTGTTCAGTCCTTTCTTTAATATCTAATTCTTTGTAAAACCATTTGGAGTTTTCTTGGCAAAGATACTGGAATAGGTTGCCATTTCTTTCTTCAGATCATTTACACATGAGGAAACTGAGATGAACAAGTTAAGTGCCTTGCCACACAGCTACTAAGTATTTAAGGCCAAATTTAAACTCAGGAATATTAGTCTTCCTGACTCCACACATTGTGTTTGATGCACTTTACCAACTATCTGTATATTCAAATAGAGATTGAACTAGTCTTTCTGAAGTCTCTCCACATCTAATATTCTATAATTGTTTTATTTATGATTTTTTTGTTTTTGTTTTTTTTAAACTGGTACTGATAAATTGCTGATTTACTGTGAGTCAGCATTGTGAAATAGTATTCTGAAGTGCTAATATTTTGAGCTTCGTTAATTGAAATATATTGCCCATAGTGAGCTATAACTGCTCTCCATATTCAGTCTAGTTGAGACTACCCCAGAACAATAATTACATCTGCTTCTACATGTCACATATTTTCCTTTTTTAAAAAATTTGGAATAGAAAATAAGGGGGAAAATAGAATAGAAAAAGAAAGACAGAAAAGGAAAGTTTAAAAAAAAAGTGTCATGTGCCCATCAGAATATCAGGGAGGATTCAAAATATATAACAATTAATTTTCATTTCAAGAAAGCATATATAATAATAGAAAACTTATATGCTTGAGTGTTCATCTTTGCTTTGTAGATTATTCTTTTATTCTCTGCTGTGTACTTTTTATTTTATTCTTTGCATGTCACATTTTAAAACATACTTTAAAAAGCTAGAGCAGGAATTCTTGACATTTTTTTTTGTGATGGACCTCTGTGACATTTTGGTAAAGCCTATGGAGCCCCTCTCACAATATTTTTTTTAAATTCATAAAACACATATAGTTACAAAAGATATATATATATACATATATATATATATGTATATATATATATATATATATATATATATATACACAGCTAGATGTATGGTGGACACTGTGTGACACTGGATAAGTCACTTAACCCTATTTGCCTCAGTTTTCTCATCTGTAAAATGAGCTGAAGAAGGAAATAGCCAACTGTTCCAGTATTTTTGCCAGGAAAACCCCAAATGGGGTCACAAAGAGTCAGACACAATTGAATAATAGCAATAACAGTTGCATATTTTTCCAATATAAGTTCATAGACCTTCTGATATCCTTAGGAGAAAGAAAAAGTATGTCTGTAGGCCTTCTGTTAAGAACCTCTGAGACAGAGAGAATACATCAAAGAGTGAATAGAATGAATGTATTCAAAAACAATCAGAACCACAATATATGAGAATTTCATGAGGTAAGAATGTTGAGCCTAGAAACAAGAAGGCTTATTAGCAGTTCTTTACATATTTGGAAAGCTGCCATGTAGAAGAAGGATGCTATTTGTATTTCTTGGATTATATTAGGGAAAAGGTAAGATTATTCTAAATATTGAACAGAACACTTGAATACTGTGAGAAATCACTGGAAGTCTTTAGTCACATATTATACAGTCACTTGTCAAACATATTTGCACCTAAATAGAAAGATTTAGGTAGGGAGCAGATGAGCTGACCTCTCAGATCCCTTCTAATTAATTCTATGGCTGTTTTCCATTAAGCTTTAAATGAACAATATGCCAGCTTTGTAGATCATCCCTTTCCTTGTATTCTTCTATTTCATACAGTCTAAGTGATATAATTTAGTATTTTGTACCATTTTGACCAAGTGTCTTCCCAATCCAATTTGCTATCTAGTCTTCTCACATCTACCATCATTTCTTTCCCTGCTGATTTACTTAATCTCACGATATTCATAAATTTATCCTTTTGCAAGATGAAATCAACTCTGAAATTCTCCTTTCCTCAAATCATTTCCAACCCTCACTGCAGGACTGCATCATGTCTCTGTGCTGAGTACTCCCCATACTTTTTCAGCTTCTTTTTCTATGTAGTCTTTTCCACCTAATTATGAGTTCCTTGAGGGATCTTATACTTTTCTTTCTATCTCTAAGTAATTAACAAAATTCATGACACATAGTGGTTATTAATAAAAGTTTGTTGATTTAATTATTGACTGACCTATAAAAATAAATATAAAATTTTTGTTTGGCATTTAAAATTCTCTACAATCATTCACCTTGACATCTTTCTAGTATTCTTATAAAGATTCCACTCCGTGCATTCTATATAGCAACCATATTGTCCTCCTTGCTGTTCTTCATATATGACTGTTCCTTTGCAGTGACCTATATGTCTCCCCATGTCTATATTTCCTTCCTCACTTTAATCTTTTGAAATTCCTGATTTCCTGATGAGCAAGTGGATTTCAGAATAATTGGAAAGATTTACATGAATGGATGCTAAGTGAAGTAAGCAGAACCAGTAGAACACTGTACATAGTGACAGCAACATTCTATGATCAACTATGATTGACTTAGTTTTCAGCAATACAATGATCCAAGATAATTACAAAGAGCTCAAGATGTAAAATACCATTCTCATTTAGAGAAAGAACTAATGAAGTATGAATGAAGATCAAAGCATACTATTTTCACTTTAATTCATGTTTTTTTTTTTCCTTTTGGTTTGCTTCTTTAATAAAACAAAAAAAATAATATAGAAATGTTTTGCATGATTACACATATGTAACCTATATGAAATTGCTTTCTGAGTTAAGGAGGAGAAAGGTTAAGAGAGAAAAACTAGAACTCAAAATTTGTTTTAAATGATTGTTAGAATTATGTTTATGTAGTGTTGCTGTTGGTTTTCTTGAGGTCTCTGGAGCAACCTTTGGTTTCTGCTTTGTAATCACCACAAGAATAGCCAGGTGTTAAAGTCCAAATTCTTTATTTTCTCCTTCACAGTCTAGTTTCCTTGCATGGGGCTGGGCATCTTTCTGGAAAACCTTTCAGACTGGTCTTGGTCTCAGTGGGGGAAGTGCAGGAGGCCAGCCATGAAGGTGGTACGAGATGAAGTGAATGAATCTGGCTCTGAGTCCCCGGACTTGTGTTTCAGCCTTCAGCCACTACAAAGGTGGATGATGGAATGAATCTGTCTCTGGGTGCCACCCTGGCTGAGTTTGTCTCAGTTTTATATGCTCTATTTTAATTACATCATAGATGTGAATCTTGTAGAACTATATTAAGTACTAAGTATATGTAGTGAACTAGAGAACTATGAAGCACCATGCTAAACTAGATAACCATTGTATTTATCAATTAATTCCATTGAGTTAGCACCTTGTAAGAATCCTTCTTTTAAGTTCAGAGTTCTGGCTCATAACATGTTTACATGTAATTGAAGAAAATAAAATACTATTGAAATTTAAAAAAAAAAAAAAAAGATTCCTTATTTCCTTTAAGATTCTAGTCAAGTGCCACATCTTTAGGAGGAACTTCTATAATGTAGAGCTTCTCAATATTAGTACTAAACATACAGTTGCTTTAAAATATATAAACCATTATTGCATTATTGACTGCAATAATGCTCCTTTTTTAAGGCATTATTAGCTTTTTGGGTTGTGTTTTTTATTAGTCATTTTTTCTTTGCTATAGTAGATAAGCAATCCTACAGATGAACAGAAGAAAAATTATTAAACACTATTTGTTAGCAACTATACAAAGCAGTAGAGACATAAATAAAAGCAAGCAAAATAGTTCCTGTCTTCAAAGAGCTTACACTTTATAAGAGAATACCATAGATTGGTAGATAGATAGATAGATAGATAGATAATAGCTAAATAGCTAGCTAACTAGATAGATAAGTAGATAGGTGGATAGAAAGTAGAAGAGGACTGGGGAGAAGTGGTGAGGAAGTATGGTTTTAATCTGGCCACATCCATAGCCTTTACAATCCACTATATTGTCTCTTTAGTTCCCTCACTCTCAGAAGCAAAAAAGATACCAATTTCATTTGCCATAACAAAATCCCTATCTAATAACTACAATTATGGTTTTCATTGATCTGGTACATTCATTGGCCTGCCTGTGTCTGTCTTTCCTAGTTTTGTAGCTATTAATTCTTAATTAAGTCAATCTGTATGTGTCAGCTAATGTCAGATTTGTCAAATCAAATAATATGGCACAGATTAGTTAATAGTAGCATACTCTATATAAGTTCAATTTACATCATAATTTATGACACATTTCTTGAAAGAGAACTACTTTAGTAAGGGTAAAGTGTCAAGCAAACTTGTTAGAATAGACATGTGTAAAATCTAGTATATTTGATTTAATAAATACCACAATATGGTAAAATCTTATCACACTTTTCTTCGATGCATCCATACTTCTGACTGAGCAGGCTTGTGGATTTTATCCAGAAGAATCTGACTCAAAAGGTATATATATTTTTTTCTTTTAGATCCTACTGAGGAATCTAAATTAGAGGTCTGATAAAAGGTCAGGAAAGGCAAATGAAACTACTTCCAATCCTAGGAAAGGCTTATTTAAGGAAAACTTAATACTGACTAATAAGGGAGGCTACCAGAATCTGTGATGAGGAATAATTAGCCACCTTGGAAATTAAATTATATATGCATTTTATTTAATTCAATTCCACAAGCATTCACTAAAAACTTACTTTGTTTCCAATAGTGTCCTAAGCTTTGGAGAGACAAATGATGTTCCTATCTCCATGAAACTTTGAGATTACCTCTGGGGCTAAATTGTTTAGATTAGAAATTGGAAAATAATTCAGTCTTCAACTCGGCCTTCTTTATTTAAATAGCATTAGACTTCCAGGCCATTATTTATCCCTTCTGATCTGTACTTAATTAGTCTAAAGCATCAGCTTTATTGTTACCAAGAAAGAAATAATGGAATTTCTTTACTCTCTTTTTACATATACATTTATCTTACAAACACACATAAAACCCATTGGTTGCTCTAACATTCCTTTAACTCTCACTTTCATTATTTATTCATCTTCAATTCATCTTCACTTTATTATAGATTTAGAGTTGGAATTTCTAAAGCCATAATAACACAGCTTCATTTTACAAATGAGGAAACTGAAGCCAAGGAAGTTAAATTATCTAACTAATATCACAGATACAATAAGCATAAAAATGAGATTTGAACTCAGATCATCTGAATCAAGCATCAATGATCTTTTTGTGGTACCACATTTTTTCTCTCAAAGATGACCCTAAGGGAAGGATAACACACCAACCAGTCAGAAACAAACAACAACAAAGGTGGGGAAAAAGCATAACTGTGGAGATACCAAGGTTTAAGGAAGTTACGTGCACTCTCAGGCATGGTCCTTGTGTCTGGTAGTTTTGTGTAATTGTTTTTCCTTATTATTAGGGAAAGTACATTAAATGTGCATGGGAGTGGATAGTGTAGATGTATATATCTAGAAATGACTCTAATGTTATTTATTATTTGTCCTTCATTCTCAAAGAGAACCATAACATCAGGAAGGTGGTGTCATGACTTGCAAATAAACTAGATTTAAGTATGGGAGAATCATGCAAAGTTACCAGATTCACTCTCTCCTGCAGTCATTTCATGTAGTAGCAAGATGTGGATCATGATGTCTGGAAATGGTTTTGCATGCCTTAGATTTCAGGTTGACTAAGATAATACCCATTAAATGATTAAGGATAGGTAAGGAATAAAGCAAAGAATAAACTCTTTTCTCTAGACAAAAACAAAAACAATCTGGGAGGGGAAGATCCTCAGCTTTTCTAGCCAAAGCAGAAACAATTGCTATTTATACATATTCTGAGCCATCAAAGCCCAAATTAAGTCCAAGTTAGGGTTGAGCTGGTACATATTACTGGCCAATAAAAGTAACTTGGGTTTAAGGCATAAGCCTAAGAAAAGAAATCTAGTCCATAAACCCCAAGATATCTCAAGAGGTTTCAGCAATCAAAATTTATATTCCTTTGGGCAGAGCACATACAGATAAGGATATAATTCCCTATGTGGACACTGGGAGAGCAGAGAGGAAGAGTAAGGAATGAAGGAAGGAAGAAAAGAGGAAAGGAAAGCGGGAAAAGGGGGAAATAGGAAGGAAGGAATGAGTAGCTCTAAAGTAAAAAACAAAAAGCATTAAAATATTTTAAAATAAAAATATTAAACTATTTTAAAGTGTTTTGTCTTTTTTTGAGTATTTCTTGCATTTCTAATTGTCATTTGCATTATAAAATTGCACTAGATACAAGGAAAAGATTTGACAAAGGTAGCCTTCATATCATTTGTAAAAATGGTCTATTTCATATTACTGTCAAATTAGTTTAAAAAAAACATAAATTAGAAAGTATCAATTTATAGATGAGAAGCATAACATAACAAGCAAAAAGTATTATATATACACATTGTTCATATCAATAAATGTGCTTATATAATACCTCTTCAGGGGGCCTACTTCCCCAATACCCAGGCATATTGGCCCTCTGGATACCTGAAAGGAGGTTATTAATTTTCTCCTCAGGGTTGTTTCTTCAGATAACTGGAAGGGTCCCAGAGGTTTTTCAGTACTTCTGATTATTTACACTCTTAGTATGTTACCCATTTATTATAATTCAGAGTAAATTAGTTTTTAGAAAGAGATTTGACTAAAATGGTAAAAGAATAGTATAGCATGCCCAACTTTCTGTTTACATAATCATTCCCATCCTATTCCTTAACCCCCTCAAAAAAAAAAAAAAAAAAAGCCTGCAGTATATTATCCCCTAGGTACACACAAAGTCCAGGAGACTGGACTTGGAATGTGATGGAAGTGAATCACAGGTATAGGGAATATGTTTGGTCAAAGGATATAGTCCCACATCCCAGTGATTAAAGAGCTTTTATTCCATAGCTACATTAATTTTGGTTTAAAGGTTCATTTGACGCAGATTCTTTTCTGCATTCATATCTGTGTGTTTCTGTTTTTCCTAACTGTGTCTTTCTCCATCCTGGTTTGGATGCTTTACTTTTATTGATACCTCCTTTCCAATGAAAGTGATAAAAGAATGAAGGAGAGTTAGAGAAATTCTCTCCTCCATTCAAGAATTGGTCTCTCTTGAGGACTTCACTTTAAATATCATTTTTGACTTCTGATCTAAAATCTTTCATTGCTGATTTGCATTTCTTTGGACCTCATGAGATCTCTGATGGTCTTCTATGGCATACAGAGGCTCAACAGGCATGAATGGCACTGTCAGGAAATAACATGCTTGCTTTCTAGACTTAATGAAAGAACAAAAAAATCACAAAATACAAACATTATCTGTATACATTTAAAATGTATTTGCTGAGTGATTACTTCCAATTTATATGTATGTATGCATGCAAATAGAGAGATGCAATGAATTCTAAATTAGGTTTTTGGAATACCACTCTCTCCTGGTTTTTCTTCCTTCTCTCCCATAGCTCTCCTTTTCTGGATACTCCTGCAGATCATGCCCTCTAACCATAATTATCTTGTACAGTTCTCTTCTGAGTCCTCTTTTCTTTTATCTCTAGACTATTTCATTTGGTAATCTACTCCCATGCATTTAATTATTTCTATGCAGATATTTCTCAACCCAAATTCTCTATTAACCCCCTAATTCACATCTCCAAAAGCCTGTCAGATATCTCAAATTTGATGTCCATTTGACACCTTAATTCAATATATCCAAAACAGAATTCTCTTTACTGCTAAAACTTTTTCCCCTACTACTCTCCTAATTACTATAAAGTATAATATCATTCTCCCAGTCCCTCAGACTCACAACCTAGGTACTATCCTAGATTCCTCACTATCACTCCCAAATACAAACAGTTACAAGACATTTTGATTTTACCTCTGCAACATTTCTCGAATATGTCCCTTTCTCTTCTCTGACAGTACCATTACTCTAGTGCATGTCTTGATTGCGGAAATAAGCTGTTAATGAGTCTGTTTCTCTCAAGTCTTTCTCCACTTCACTTCATCATCTCTTCAATCATTGAAGTAATTTTCCTAAAACATACATCTGATCATGTCACATACACCTCCATCCCAACTCCCCCAAAATTCCAGTGGCTTCCTATTGCCCCTAAAAGAAAATATAAAGTGCTCCATTTGTCATTCGAAATCCTTTATAATCTAGCCCCTTTCTAACTTTCCAGTCTTCACTGATTCACTGAAGCTAGATTCCTGACTGTTCACAAACAAGATACTCCAACTCCTAGTGATGAGGCTAATGGCAATCAGAGAGTTGTTAAAATCCCTTTTTGGTCGGTACAGGTTCTTCAAAGAATTCATGAATCCTAAATATTAATTGGCCAAAATGAAAGTTTATTGTTGGATAGGAAGCCAATTAGTTTTGCTAAGAGACTGACTTCTTTAGTAGCAAAGTTCTATTAGGGAAATGGAGGCTGGCACTGAGAAGAGAATGCTTTCTCAGCAGGCAGGGTCCTAGCAGCTGCTTTGGACCTTCTGCAAAGAGTGAGTTCAGAAACTATCCTTTAAAAGGAGTCTTGAGGCTTCAGGTTTCAGAAAACCCAAATCCCTAGGTCCAGATGCTTACCGATATCCAGTCCAAATCTCCAATTGGAATTAACAACACTTCAAAGGGGTGGTTTTTGACCAAAATTTCTAATTGAATCAAAGGGTCTGCATCTTCAAAAGATAATTTATCTGGGGGGATATGCCTTCATGAGAAGGGCCTGAGATTCCAAAAGGGATCACAGATCAAAAGGGAATACTGTTTCAGAGTGATAATTTTAAAGGGAACACAGTTTCTCTCCTCCACTAATTCTGGGTATTTTGGCTGGCCCTCCTCCCTGCCTGGAATGTACTCCTCCCTCTGTTCCTACTACTGACTTTTCTGGCTTTCTGTAAGTTCCACTTAAAATCCCTCCTTCTATAGGAAGTCTTGCCTAATCCTTCTAAATTCCAATGCTTTCCTTTTAATTATTTCTGATTTATCTTAAATATAGCTAACTTTTCATATATTTGTTTGTATGTTGTCTTCCCTATTATAGTATAGGCTCATTGAGGAAAGGTATTGTCTTTTACCTCTTTTTCTATCCCCAATACTTAGTGATGTAATACAGCGCTGATTTTGAGGTCCCCTGATTTTTTGGGGGGCTGTGAAGTCCCCTGATTTTAGAAGGGCTTCTAACAATAAATCAGCAATCCTAAATCTTCTGGTTTTGCAGTCTGCCTCAGATCTTTCCTACATTGCTAGTCTAAGAACAACAATCTGATTCTGAATAGACCACTCCACAATTCATTACTGACTGTCAAATAGCTTCTGGCCTCATGATAGGATAGTCCCACCCACCAAATTCCTGAGACAATAGTAATAATTTGTTGGTCAATGAGAACTAAATTCTAAAGACCATTCCCTGGCCCTGGCCTTGGCCCTACCTCTGGGCCATAGAATTAGTATGTCAATGATAGAAAGCTGTATAAAGATGCCCTCTCTCATCATTCTGCTAAATTCTCTTGGAATTTAGTCTACTTGTAATGGTATTATAATTACAACAAAATCTTGCCCCTTGATCAGGAAATGGTTTCAAACCTGAAAATTCTTTTGAGATACCTTGAGACACTGGTCTGTGACCTCCAACCATTTGGAGTCCCCTTCCCAACCTCAACATTAGGCCAGTGGGTGATACATAGTAGGTACTTTTCGAATGCTTCAAATTGAATTGAATTGAGCTAAAACTTGATTTTAATAGTCACTAGTCAAAAAGCAGAACCTACTAAGTACTAGGCACTGTGCAAACTTCTGTGATTATAAATACAAAAAGAGAAAGACCTTTTTTACAATCTAGACAAAACACAAAATAAAACTAAAAGGATTGGAGTGAGGTAAAGAGAGAAGAAGAGGAAATAGGAGGGGATATTGGAAAGAAGTTGGCTAGAGAACTCTTCAAGTAGTCTAGCCAGATGAAAAATGAGATGGTTGAGGTAGGGCTCTTTCCTTAAATGAAAGTTTTAAGTCCATAGTCCTACCCTCCATTGGTGGCCAACGGTATTGATAAGGTTGAATGCCAAAGTTGATGAGATTTTACAGCAGAATGGAGTTATCCCATTAATGATATCTCTGCAAAATAGTAGAAGGTCCCAAATCAGTGAGTTTCCAAATAAGAAGTCAGAAGAAAAATGATTTAGGAAGCTATTCTGATCTGTGACTAGGATCCAGATTCCAAAAATATGAAAGGCAGTGTCACACTCAACTAGAAATAGAGTATTATTAACCTATATATAAGGATTCCTGTGGACTACATAACTTAGAAAAACACAGATTAATGTTATATGTGTTTTATTGTATTTTTATTTATTTTGTTATATATTTCCCAATTTCATTTTAATCTGTCTTGAGCTACATTTGGGCTACTCATGAGTGGGCCCACATTTGACACTTCTGATCTAGGGGATTGAGGTCACAATTCAATAGATTACACCAGGGAGCTCAATTGGGTACTGTGGAGAGCTAAGAAAGTTGAGAGTAGAGAACTCCTGCTTTCTTTTGTTGTGACACAGTTCAGTGTCCTGATCCAATTTCTTTAATTGCCCTATTCAGTTACTCTGCCTCAGGTTATAATCATTCCCCCTTAATGTTAGGATAAAGGTCTTATATCTTAGACCTTAGGCTACAATGATTCCCTCTTAATGTTTGATGGGATAAAGGTCTTTATCCATTTTAGACATCATTAGAATATCAGGAGCCTCTCCACTACCTCCCTCCATTATGTCATCCTCATCCTAGGTTCCTCCCCCCATTAGGTCATTCCCATCCAGGTACCTCCCACATTATGTCATTGTTCTTGTTACACTATAAAAAATCTTGTATCTGACATTCATGGCTGGATTCTTTGAGACGATAGTGTCATATCTCCATTTAATAAATTATCAAAATGTTCTCTAATCTCTATCTTGCTCAGTTTCTCCAGCATTACACTTTGTCCTTCCCTCCATTCCCCTCCTTCTGTCTCTCTCTCTCTCTCTCTCTCTCTCTCTCTCTCTCTCTCTCTCTCTCTCTCCCTCCCCCTCCTCTTCCTTCCCTCCCTCCCTTTCTCCTCTATCTCCTCCTCCCTCTTTCCTTTCTCCCTTCTTCCCTCCCTTTCTCCCAGAAGCAGTTTTCTCAGTTCCTTCAAGTAACCAGATGTGGAGAGATACTGACCCAGGAAAGTTGTGAAAACATCAGACTTTCCATTATATTTATTTTTTTCTTATCTTGGCAGGTATATACAGATTACAATCAGCACATATATCCTTTCCTATCATATTCTTATAGTTGATCTATTCTCTCTTCTTCAAATTTGTAGTGTTTTTGTTTGTTTTTTGAAAATCTTTCTCCTGAAAATTTAAATTTATTAAGGAGACAGGGTAGTACGATGGAAGTTGGTCTGTATTCCAAATAATGGGTTTCAGTTTTTATTGTAAAATCAAAGATCTCTTCTCTGTTCACATCCAGGGTTCATGGGAATGTAGTTTTTGTTTTCCCCTGATTCCTACATACTCTCTCCTTCTTCAACCTAAGTAGGCTCATGCTGTTGTTACCTCAAAAGAGGGCATTACAATAAGCTCATTTTGGCTTGCAAGAATTGATTATTAATTTTTCAATGTAAGTATACTTCAGAAATTATTAAATTCTACAGATCAGTGCTTAATTTATTATTTTATTTATTATCTAGATTTAAGAAAGTGATGAGAAAGTTTTAATAATACAGATTATATGATAAAGAATGTCATACATTTTCAGAAAGTCAGCTGTTAAACATTTACAAGCACACTCCTGTTTATAGTGGAATGTGTATTTTAGTGTATGGAATTGTTATTCAATTTTTCCTTCTCCTTTTTTGCGGGGAGTTTCAAACTGGGGTTTGCTGGACAATTTCAAACTTCTAAGAACCTAAAATATAAAAGAAATTGAAGGAGTCCTGACTCTTTCAATTTCTTTTATATTTTAGGTTCTTAGATGATCCGTGTGGGGGGGGGAGGGGCGGGGGGGGGAGATAGAAAGAGAGAGAGACAGAGACACAGAGACAGAGAGAGAGTGAGATTTGGGGGTATATTTATATGTGGATATGGGGGTGTGTGTAAGGAGAAAAAGTTTTTTGTAGTACTGATTTTCAATCTTATTTTCCTTAAGTGAATCTTTTTCCCTTATCATACTATATATGTGAATATGGTACCTATAGATATGAATAAAGTACCTATAATTACTACAAATATGAAATGTTACATGTACTATCATGTTCAATATGATATATCGCTTAATTCTGCTGGCTCTTTTTTCTGTCTTTTAGAAAATTCTATATTATAGAGAATAGCTCGCTTAAAGGAGGAAAAAGGAAGAACATATTCAGAAATGAGGGTCATATGAAAATAAAAGATTTTTATAGCTCACTTTGGCTACCAGCTTTTCCCTTGGCTGACTTCAAAGTTCACTTTGTATACAACAAATTGAAATTTAACCATTACATACCTTATAGTTTTAAACTTGGTGTTTTTCTCAGCTAGCAATCTATATAATCTACCAATCAGTATTTTAATGCTACTTTCTAATATTTTGGATGATTATTTTATATCATTTCCTACAACATGGCATCCAGATTTTTAAATTATCTCTGTACATACTGTCTTCAAATTCACAGGTGCTTTGGCTCGTACAGAATTCATGTGATCTTTCAAAATAGTTGTCTATTGCTTCTTTTTGCCAATTTTTTCAACTTATGCATTTTTTCATTTCTAAATCTATCATTTTCATTTTCAGTTTTTATTCTTTTGGAGAAATTATGTTATATTTTTCAAGTTGTCTATTTCTTTTTTCTATTTATTCTTTTAAAGCTATGAATTTTTATCTAATTGATATCTTAATTTCTAATTTTTGATATTTTGCTTTTATTTTAAATCATTTTGGAATTTTTTGTCACAGTTCCATTATCTCTGAGTGAGCCAGAGCATATAGTGGTCTCTTTTTCATTGGAGTTTTTGGTTCATTTTCATTATTTATAATCTTTATCATCATGTTGTAGCCTACCTATGGAATTGTTATCATTTCTTCCTTCTTTATGAGTTTTACTGTTGCTGTTTTTCTGCCTAGAAACTAGGGTTATTGCCTCACTTTTCAATAGTTTGTAGCCTCATTAACCCCTCTTCCTTTCACTTCAGTGAAGACTCTTCAATTTGGATAGTTTCAAACTTTTTGAATTAGGGTGATGGATTGTGGAGGCCTATGTAAACTATACTAAGAGATAACTATATCTGAATTAAAGGTCCAATTTTTCTTATCTGATCTTCTTTGCACACCTTCCACTTCTTCCTTTCACCCCATTTATACAGTCTTTCCATCTATTTTCTACTTATTACTGAGTCACTATTATGGGACAGAGGAAGCCTGAGGATGAATAGTTTTGGTGGAAATTTTAATTCATTTGGGTTTGCACTATTAATTTAGAAGTCTTTAAGTAGAAGTGTTTATTCTTATCTTAATGTATTTTAATTATTATACATTTGGTGCATATGTTCTTGAAAAAATACTTCTTCTTCAACTATATTTCTTAAAATTTTATTTATTTAAAATTTCCCCTCATTAGTTTTAAAACAATTTTTTACATTTTTTAAAATTTTGAGTTCCACAGTATCTCTACTATCCCCATCCCTAGCACCCATTAAGAATGCACATGTGAAGTTATGCAAAACATTTCCATAAAAGTTATATTGTGACAGAAAACATAGACCCCCCCCAAAAAAAAAAAACTCAAGAAAAAAAGAATAAAAAGAGAGAGGCAGACACAGAGAGACAGAGACAAAGACAAAGAGAGACAAAGAGAATGTGCTTGAATCTGTACTTAGACATGATCAGTTCCTTCTCAGAGTATGGATAGGATTTTCCATCATAAGTCCCTCAAGAGTAGTCATGGATCCTTGTATTGCTGAAATTAACAAAGTCATTCATTGTTGATCATTCCAGAACAAGCTGTTACTTTGTAAACGGTACATTTCACTTTCCTTGAGTTTATGAAGGACTTTCCCAGTTTGTCTGAGAGCATCCTGCTCATCATTTCTCATAGAATATTTCATCATAATCATATTTAACAATTAATTCAGCCATTCCCCAATTGATGGGCATCCCCCCAATTTCTAATTGTTTTCCCTGAGAAGAGAGCTGCTACAAATACTTTTATACACATAAGTCTCTTTTCTTAAAAAAAAATCTCTTTGGGGATTCCTGCCTAGTAGTTGTAATTATTGTTGGATCAAAGGATATGCAAAGGATATAGACCTTTGGGCATTAGTTATATCTTTTGATCATTTATCAATTTATAAATTTGACTCAGTTCCCTCTATGTTTGAGAAATAAGGCCTAATCAGAGAAACTTGCTTCATTTCTTTTTTTTTTTTTAACAATTACTACTGCTAACTGTATCCTCCCCCATTTATTCTATTTTCTCTCTCCTTTCACGATTCTATTCTCTCACCTGTTCCTTCTCAAAAGTGTTTTGCTACTGACTACTCCCTCCACCAATGTACTCTCTCTTCTGTCATTTTCCCCTCTTCCTATATTCCATTCTCCTATTTTCCTGCAGGGTAAGATAGATTTCTATATCCATATTGAGTGCATATATTATTTCCTATTTGAGCCAATTCTGATGAGAGTAAGTTACTGTTAAATTCTCCTCCCCCTCTTCCCTTTCACTGTAAAAGTTTTTCTTCCACTTTTCCCTTTCCTTTTCTTCCAGTATATTCCTCTCTCATCCATTAATTTCATTTTAAAGATATTATTCCTTCATATTCAAGTCTGTGCCCTTTGACTATATGTATATGTATTCCTTCTGTCACAATAATGAGAAAGTTCTGAGTTACAAGTATCATTCTCCCATGTAGGGATGTAAACAGATAAAGCTTATTAAGTACCTTATAATAGCCTTTCCCTGGTTACTTCCTTAAGCTTCTTCTGAGTCCTGTGTTTGAAAATCAAATTTTCCATTCAGCTCTGGTCTTTTCATCACAAAGGTTTGGAAATTCTCTATTTCATTGAATGATCACCTTTTCTTCTGAAGGATTATACCCAGTTTAGCTATGTAGATGATTCTTGATTGTAATCCTAGCTCTATTGTTCACCAGAATATCACATTCCAAACCCTCTTCTTTAATGTAGAAGCTGCTAAATCTTGTGTTATTTTGACTATGGTTCCACTATACTTGAATTATTTCCATCTGAGTGCTTGAAATATTTTCTCCTTGAAAAACTGCCACTGCCACCACTACCCATGCCCAATCTTGGTTTGCTGCTTTCCCAACACTTTCTCACCTGACTGACTATTTTATCAAATTTGCATGTTGTCTTTGGTGTATCTGGGTTGAGAGGTATAGAAAACTCCAGTGCTGCTGATGATTTGGAGGTATGTAGGTCTGTTCCTGCTTTGTTGGCATGCTTGATTCTCATCCTGGTGTAACATCTTTTTTTCTGTTCTAAGTTGTCTTTGACTGGAAAATGTTCTACTCCATCTTTTGCGTGTTCTGACACTAAAATTTCTTTAAAGTTATTACTCAAAAGAATTTGAAGTGATTTGTGGAAGAGGTCAGGGAGTTCCTGCCTTTACTACACAATCCTGGCTCAGCCTCCCTAAAACTATATTTCTTAAGCATTCCATAAGTTAGATGCTTCATTAATTACTATTGACCTTTCCTTGTTAGATTTTATCATACTTAATATCTTAATTTAGAGAAGTCAAATAATGCACAATTATTTGTCTAGCATAGGTAGAACATATTTTCATTATAACACCTAGAATTAAGCTTTGTTTTCTCAAATATCCTTCCTCCAGTGATTTTCTTACATTCCAACATAACATTTGGCTATATTTCTCAAATTCTCTGGAAACCAAGTTTCAATAGTAATATAGATTGCAGAGGGCTGGAACTCTGGAGAAGTATACTTGAAACAAGTGTTAACTCAGTGGAATTGATAA
The DNA here is from genome assembly GCF_902635505.1 of Sarcophilus harrisii. Classification (NCBI taxonomy): domain Eukaryota; kingdom Metazoa; phylum Chordata; class Mammalia; order Dasyuromorphia; family Dasyuridae; genus Sarcophilus; species Sarcophilus harrisii. The sequence continues at coordinate 367,861,430 of NC_045428.1, forward strand.
GATAATGGTTCTCTAGTTCACATATATCTAGTATGATATGATATAATCACTCTAGTTTGATATAATGATATAATTACTCTAGTTTGATATAATGAGATAATCTAGATTGGTTTATACTCAGTATACTGTAATAATGTAATTGTAATAGAATATTTGAGGGCTGAGAAAACTGGGGACAAAGTCAAACTCAGACTGAGACTGGTTGAGACTGGCAGACTGGCATTCTGCTGGAGGAGACTGGATCAGAGTGAGACTGGGTCAGACTATGACAGACACAGACTGTGAAGGAGATAATTAAGACTTTGGATTCTATTCCATCCTCATGGTGATGAGCCTGCTGACACTAGGACCTGCTTGGAGGACCTCAACTAAGCTAGCCTGAACATTACAATAGACAATTAAAAGTCACATATCCTAAAATTTTAATTTGGGGCAGGTTTTTGAAATCCTATCCCTTAAAGAACTTTTATGAAAAAAAGAATCAGTCCAAAAAGCAGGAATAGCAGAGAGAGGGAAAAAGTTCCAAGATCTCAATAATCATGTCCTGAAAAATCAAGTATCACCTGCACCTCTTTGCACCATAAGATACTTTGAAATATCCAAGAGCATATTTCTTAACTTTTTGGATAAGTATATTGAAACCCTACTTTGAAATACCCTATCATCCCATATATCTGATTGTGCTGCTTGTCTAGCTGTGATCATCATTTTATATATACAGCTATGCAACATGTCCTCTAAATATAGACATCTATGTTAACATATATACATACATATGCATATGTACATCAATTATATTTATAAAATATTTATTTTAATAACTTTGAAGATATTAAGTATGATAAAATATAACTATAGAAGGCCAAGTTCAATTAATAAAAATTTATTTTTATGAAAAATTAAAATATACATATATATATGTGATATTATCTAAGTTTTACCCTACGTGACAATATGAAGCTTCAAAGCCAGAAAATTTTTCCTGGGAAACTGATTTCCTTCACACTAGGAGAATTTGCTGTGGGAACATACATGGTCTACTATGTAACTCTTAGGAGTGGCCCACTGTGCACAGAGTTTCAAGTGATCTACCTAGAGTCAAATAACTAGTTAAGTACCAGAAGCAAGATTTGAAGTTAGATATTCTGGACTTCGGTCCTCAATTGAACTACCACACACAGACAAAATTGTTGTCTTCATCTCAGTTCACTTAAATGTCATATTATATCAGAGCAGGTTTTATATACATGGAAAGCAGAGAACTTTGAATTAAGATTCTATGATGATTCATTTCAGAGATATTATCTGAAACAGTTTGAAAAAATTAAGAAGGCTGCACTTTTCACAATAACTGTAACTAAGAATCTTTCCATTGGCATCATTCACTATTTAACTAGATTGCTTCATTGTCAATGGGACCATTTTAGCCTTTCCACTGACATCATTATGGTCTAACTGTTTGCCAGAATTTGCATGCTATGTACCTTCTAATCAAAACCATTTGAGTCTATTTAGATCTTTAAATTTAATTAATTAATTAGTTGACTAATTAATTTTAATAACAAAAGTGCATCTGGCTGAAGACTTTTATGCTAACTTTCATGTGAATTATCATCAGGAGTTTCCTTTTAAAAATGAGAACATAATAGGAATTCTGGCAGACCCTTTTAGGACCAGGTGGGTATTGCTACTGTATATATTATTTGAAATGGCTGAGGCTTGAGTTGATGCACTGAGGTTCCAAGCATGTGAGGCTAAATAGTAATTGGACCATACTCTATATTAATATATATGCTTGGAGAAAGAATGGCCCCTGCCCACTCTCTGTGCAAGTCCTGATGTGTTGTATAGGAAATGACGATTTTGGTGGGTGGAGACAGAGGGGCAGGTAGCTTCTGGTCTGGCTGGTTTCTTGAGGCAGCTGCTAACATTGCTAATCTTCCTTTACTTCCAATCCTTCTTTACCTCTGATCCTTCTTCACCTCCACTGAGAATAAAAATTGAAGATTTTCTCTTAACCTGAATCCCTGACTCTGGCTGATTTTAAAATACGCGATCATCACAATTATTATCACATTACATTTGTGCATTCAAATTAAAGTCTTGGTTAGGCAACAGATAGGAGCTGATTTTTTTATTCATTCGATTCTGTTATTGCTTATCATCCTGAAAGATATGCCTTGGCATTTTGAAGACAAAGAATTTGTTTCCTATTTCTTTAGGCTTCATAACTATACCCTATTTGTATTAAAATGATAGATAAATATAAATTTGGAAAACATGACCACAGAACTTTTTCCCCTTTACAAAAGGCCTGTAAAAGACACCCTTTTATTGTTAAACTTTTGCCCTTGGCCAACAGAACCTTTTCTATATTTTAACAGACTCAGATACCTCTTTCATGTGGCCTGGATATAATCCATATTTGATGTTATTTATGGCTAACAAAAATAAAACTAAACATATAGCATAGGATCCATTTCATAATCATACTACATACTAATATTTTGATATCTGTAGATAGTATAAGTACATGTCTATATATTAATGAAGGGTCTTGAAGGTTTTCATCTTGAAATTAAAATAGCATCTCTAGTGTTAAAAAAAAATTCAGTGAAAGGTTAATTCTAAATTGAATACTGATAATTGGATGTGAAATTCTGATTTCAACCACAGCATTACAATCTCAATGGAGAGGAGATGGTTCTCTCTCACTCTGTGTGTGTATATATGTGTATATGTGTTTCTCTCTGTCCTCTCTGTCCACATCCCTCAATTTTTCCTCCCATCTTTCAGTCCCCCTCTCATTTACTTAATCCTTCCCTTCGACTTTCCAGTATGGCAAGATAAATTTCATTATCCAACTGATTGCATATGATATTCCATCTTTGAGCCAACTGATAAGAGAAAGGTTTAAGCAATGTCTTTTATCCACCCTTCCATCTTCCCCTCCTGTAATAGGTCTTTCATGCCTCTTCATGTGAGATAATTTATCCATTTTATTCCCCTTCTTTCTGTTCTCAGTGTAATCCTTTTTCTCGCCCATTAATTAATTTTTAACATCTCCTCAAATTCATCTTATACCCACACTGTGTGTATACATATATATATGAATGTGTGTATGTGTGTATGTATAGCTATCTATATGCACAGACATATATATATATATATATATAAGGATGAGAAGGAATATATGTATATTTTATATGTGTAAGTATTTACTTGTTTATTTATTCCTTCTAATTGCACTATTAGTGATATATTCTTAAGTATTACAACTATCATCTTCCCATGTAGGGCTATAAACAGCTTAGCCCTATTGAATCCCTTATGTTTTCTCTTTCTTTTTAAGCTTCAAAACTTTTGGATAAGTATATTGTTTCTCTTGAATCTGGATATAGAAAATATATACTCATTTTATAGAGAAGGAACTGATACAAACAAGTAAGGGACTTGCTCAGTCACACAGCTACTGTCTGAGGCCAGATATGAACTCATTAGGATGAGTCTAGATTCCAAAATCAACAATCTATCCTTTGTATCACCTAGAGGCCCTAGGAACTCTCTGCAATGATGAAATTGTTAGCATTTTTTGTTTATTTATTGTTTATTGGCTCTGATATTTTCCTCAGAAAAGTTTGAAGGCCTTCTATTCATTTAGAAAATATTTTTGAATATTAATTGATTTTAATTGATTTAATTGAAAGATTATGCTCAATTTTGCTGGGTGAGTAATTTTTGATTATGGTTCTAACTCCTTTGCCTTCAGTAATATCATGTTCTATCATCTCTAATACTTTAATATTACAGCTTTTAAGCCTTATGAAATCCTAACTGTAGCTCCGCACTATTTGAATTGTTTCTTTCTGGTTATTTACAATATTTTTTTCCTTGACCTGGGGTTTTTTATAATAATGTTCATGGAAGTTTTCTTTTCAGGTGCTCTATCAGGAGGTGATACAGGAAGTTCTTTCTTGGTTCGAGGCAGGGTGGGAGGATGGCTGGTGCTCCATGGTGTTGTAGGGGTCTGGCAGCTCACCTAGTGCTGAGCTGAGATACTTAGAGAGTCACAACCTTAGTGTTTACACATTTGATCAGCTGTGCTGAGACATGTGGTGGGTTCTGGAGTTAGCATCTGTCTCTTCACTTAAGGCAATGTTGATGGGCCTGGTGAGGAGGGACTGGTGCTGGTGTCTGTCATTCACCCAGGACTGTGCTAAGAGCACTTGGAGCTCTCAACAAAGTTGTTCCAAGGGCAATATTTTGGAGTACGTGGGGAAATCCTGCTGTTGTTATTGGTGTTTACTTGCTGTCTGCAGTAGGGCTCAGGGTCTCCTACTGCCTTGATGGAATGGTTCTCCTTCTACCTGAATGAGGCAGACCTTTTCTTCTGATTGTCCAAGTCTCTTGGGTTAGAAGATTGTTTCACTTTATCTTTTTGCTAGTTACTTGTTTTACCATCTAAGAATTCATTGGGGGGAGTTATATTATAGATGTATGGAGATAAATACGGGAGAATTCAGGTGATTTCCTGCTTACTCTGCCATCTTAGTTCTTCCCTTCTCTCTCCTCTCTTAAAATATTTTTTTTTAATTTGTTCCTTCTCCAACTATCTTTTATGACATTTTGAAACAATAAAACATTTTACTATCTTTAGTCATGTAGATGTCCTTTATATTTTTAAAAAATTAATTTCAGTTTAACCAGCATTAATATAAGGTAATATGTCAGTTGACTGGTAAACAAAAAAAAAAATTAAAGAGCCCTGCTTTCAAGGAACTGACTTTCTACTGCAGAGCTAGAGAATATTTATGGATAAGTAAATACAAAGCCATATCAGAAAGGAGAGAACAATGAAAACTGATATGATCAGTAAAAGTTTTGTATTGGAGTGGTATCTAAGGAAGTCTTGAAATAATATTGGAGGTTTAAGAGGAAAAGGGGAAAAATGAAAATGGAATGTATTTCAAGCATGGGAATCAGGCATTGTATAATGACATCAAATTGGCAGAAAATTAGCTGAGTTTGGGACGAAGCAGTAGTCTAGTTTGGCTAAAACATCGTTTGTGAGACAAAACAATTAATATGATTGATGTGATGTGGTACATAGGAGAGCATAGAATTATTACATTACCTTGGAATATAGATAGGAAGTAGGCTTCAGGGGTTTTTAAATGCTAAGATGATTAGTTTATACCTTATCATTTGGGCAATAGGGAGTCACTGAAGGTTTCTGAGCAGAAGATTGAAATGGATCACCTGTTACTTAGGAATAGCAATTTGCCAATTGTAGGGAAATTGTATTGGAGAGGAAAGAAATTTGAAGTAGCAGACATCAATTAAAATTTTGTTGCAAAGTCCAGATGAAAAGTGACGAAGGCTTAAAGTAGAATAATGGCCTAGTGAATAAACAGGAAATAAATATTAAAAATGTCATGAACATCGGTGTAATCTGCCTCACATTTTAAACTCCTGGAGGATAAACATTTATTTGGAAAATTAATTTTATTTTATCAACGAAAACATATATTTTAATTCTCACTAGTTAAAAAATCCACTTATTTGGTCAAAGGATATTAACAGACAACTTTCAGATGAAGAAATTAAAGTCAGTTCCAGTCACATGAAAAAAATGCTCTAAATCACTATTGATTAGAGAAATGCAGATTAATTCAACTGTAAGGTACCACTTCATATTTCTTAAATTAGCTGAAATGACAGCAAAAGATAATGATAAATGTTGGAGGGGATATGGGAAAACTGGGACACTAATACATTGTTGGTAGAATTGGGAACTAATACAATCATTCTGGAGAACAATTTGGAACTATGCCTAAAGGGCTATAAAATTGTGCATATCTTTTGATCCACCTGTTTATATCCCAAAGAAATCATAAAAAAGGGAAAACAAACTACTTGTGCAAAAATGTTCATAGCAGACTTTTTTGTAGTGACAAAGAACTAGAAACTGAGTGGATGCCATCATTTGGGGAATTACTGAATAAGAAATGCTATGTATGTATGTATGTATGAATGTAATAGAATGCTACTGTACTGTAAGAAATGATGAGCAGGCTGATTTCAGAAAGACCTGGAGAGATTTACAAGAACTGATGCTAAGTGAAGTAAGTAGAACCAAAAGAACATTGTACATAGCAACAAGATTAGTGATGATTAACTGTGATGGATTTAGCTCTTTTCAACAAAGTGATTCAAGGAATTCCAATAGACTCATGACGGAAAGAGTCATCTGCACTCAGAAAGAAGACTATGGAGACTGAATATAGATCAAAGCATAGTATTTTCACCTTCTTGTTATTGTGCTTGTCTTTATTCCCTCATTTTCCCCCTTTATGATCTAATTTTCCTTGTGCAACATGATAAATATTGAGAACTGCACATGTTTAACTATCTTAGGTTACTTGTTGCTCAGGGAAGGGAGGGGAGAGAAAGAAAGAAAAATTTGGAACACAAGGTTTTGCAAGGATGAATGTTAAAAACTATCTTTGCGTGTTTTTTGGAAAAATAAAAAATAATAATTTCATAAAAATTATTAAGTACCCTTAATGGGGAAAACAATTTTACACTTTATAGGATTGTCTGATTAATTTCAACTATTATTTTTTAACTGTATATTTTGGAATGGTGATCAAGTATTCTCCAATAATGATCTCTTTCAAGTAGTTTAAATTTTACTCTATTTTTTGTCAGATTTGTATGAACAATTTTACTTTTATTATACCACTGTTTAACATATTATACTTACAAAGTTAATTATGTTTCCTTAATTGTATTAGTGAATAAATGTTAGAAAGTCACTGTGCTGTTTATTACAATCCGTACACCATTCATACTTACTCATAATTATATAACTAGTTTTTAGAACTCAGATTGTTCCAAATAGAAAAAAAAAATATTCAACAAAGGAAAAAAAAATTCATTCAGCTTCTTATAAAGAAAAATATCTTGTTTGTAAATTGACAATTGCTATATTCTCTCCATTTTGCCTCTGTTTTGAATGAATAATATTCAGGTAATATTTATCAGGAAATCTCTCAAAGCATACTTGCTCTGGTACTTTGTAAAAGTCATTTTACTTCTCTCCCATGAAATTGTAGAATAGTTGCTGATTGGCTGTGGTAATAATGTCTTCACAAGGATTTCTTTTTCAGTTGTTTCATTTATACCAAACTTCTGTGACTGCATTTTGAGGTTTTCTTGGCAGAAAATAGTTTAGTTAGATTAGATAGTAGAGTGATTTGACATTTCCTTCTTTAGCTCATTTTATAGAGAAGGAACTGATACAAACAAGTAAGGGACTTGCCCAGTCACACAGCTACTGTCTGAGGCCAGATATGAACTCATTAGGATGAGTCTAGATTCCAAAATCAACAATCTATCCTTTGTATCACCTAGAGGCCCTAGGAACTCTCTGCAATGATGAAATTGTTTCATCAATTATATGTATACATATAACTTATTGGAACCCATATATTGTAATTTGTGACTTTAGTGTCATTACACCATCTCTAAGAGAATGTCTGAAACATCTTTCATATGGGTATACATCTAGACCTGGAAGGAAGTACAGAGGCAATTTAGTATAACTGCCTCGTTTTAGAGTTAACAAAATTAATACCAGAATGGTTAATTAGTACATTTGATATTACAAAGGCTAAAAGTAGGATTCAAATGCAGTTCCTCTGATGCCAGAACCTAGGCTCTTTTACTTTGTCCTGCTTATGCCGTGTACCATTTTAATCAATGATATGAATAGAGAACAAGAAGACATGCTTAATGCTATTTTCAGGTGATACAATATTGAGAGAGATTGCTAATATTTTAGATAAAAATTTGAATCCATTCAAAAATATTGGTTTAAAATGGCAAGACAAAATACAGTGAGTAAAAAATGTAAACTTCTATTCTTGGATTAAAATTTTCAGTTTCAAAAGTATCAGATAAGATCACATTGTTCAGATTAACAGTATATGTTTAAAAAAAAAAATCTAGAGTTTCCCATGGACTTCAAACAATAAAAATCACTGGTATGTTTTGGTAAGCCTAACTTAATGTTGGGCTACATTGAAGTGAAAATCTCACTTTACTGTGTTCACATCATACTACAGATTTATTTGAAGGCTTAAACATTTCATTTTAAGAAGAGTAGAGATTAATCAGTATAGTGAGGCAATGCCATATGATGATTGATTGAAGTAGTAGCTATTTTAGCCTGAAGAAGAGAAAATAAAGAGGACCCATGATAAATGTCTTTAATTAATCACATTGCTTTTGCATTGAAGAGGGATTTGCCCCATTCTTTTTGCTCCAAGAAGATAACAATGGAAGAGTAATAATTGTGAAAAGTCAGTTTTAGTACTGAGATAAAGAAAATCTTCTAGCAGCTCTTTTTATGGTAGCAAAGAATTGGAAAATGAGTAGATTCCCATCAGTTGGAGAATGGCTGAATAAGTTGTGGTATATAAAGGTAATGGGATATTATTCTATTTAAAAAATGATGAACAAGCTGATTTTAGAAAGATCTGGAAAGATTTATATGAACTGATGTTGAGCAAAACAAGCAGAACCAGGAATACATCATACACAGTAATAACAAGATTGTGCAATGATCAATTATGAAAGATATGGTTCTTCTCAATCATTCGTGATTCAAAGCAATCCCAATAAACTTTGGATAGAAAATGTCATCTGTATTTAAAAAGAGAAGTATGGAGATTGAATGTAAATCAACACATGCTATGTTCACTTTTTTTTCTTTTTTTTCTCTCCCTCGTGATTTTTCTCTTTTGTTCTGATTTTTCTCTCCCAACGTGATTCATAAAGAAATGTGTATTTTAAAAGTTAAGCTACATGTATAACCAGAAAAAATAAAGCAATTAATAAACTTTTTAAAAAAAGAAAAATTTCATTGCAATTGAAGTTTTTCAGAAATGATATGGGATGCTTTGGGTACTTAGATTAGGTGACTATGTATAGCTAATGGAGGGAAAGAGATTCCTCCTACATGTCATTTTAAAAATATTTTTTATTTCATTAAATGTATAAAATTACTCTTTTTTTAAATTTACATTTACTTTTTTAAATTTTGAATTCCAAATTCTTTCCCTTCCTCCTACACTTCTCCCAAATCTTGAAAAGGCAAATGATATGACATTAATTATATGTGTGAGATGATATAAAATATATTTCCATATCACTCATGTTGCAAAAGAAAATACACAATAAAAAAAACAAGGAAAAGAAAGTGAAAAAATATGTTTCAACAAGCATAGTTCTCTTTCTGCAAATGGATAGCATTTTTCATAATGGTTCTTTTGGAATTATCTTGATCAGAATAATGAAGTCATTCACAGTTGATTATCCTTACAATATTGCTGCTACTGCGAACAATGTTCTCCTGGTTCTACTCATTTAATTTTCTTGAATTCATTTAAAACTTTCTAGGTTTTTCTGAAACCATCCTGCTTGTCATTTCTTATAACACAATAGCATTCTATCATAATCATATAAAATAACTTGTACAGCCATTGCTTAATTGATAGGCATTCTCTAAAGTTCCAATTCTTTTTCATCACAAAAGAGCTGCTATAAACATTTTTTTTTGCACAAATAGCTCCTTTTTCTTTTTTTTTTTTTCTTAATACATTTTATAATAGTGGTTATTGCTGGGTCAAATGATATACATAATTTTATGACCCTTTCAGTATAATTCCAAATTATTTTTCAGAATGGTTAGAGCAATTCATAACTCTACTAGTTATGCATTAGTGTCCCTATTTTTCCACATCCTTTAAAGCATTTGTCATTTTTATTATTTTGTCATATTGGTCAATCTGATAGATGTGAGGTGATATCTCAAAGTTTTTGAATTTGCATTTCTTTAATCAATGGTGACTTAGAGCATTTTTTTCATGTCATTATTTATAGCTTTGATATTTTCTTCTGCAAATTATATATTCATATCCTTTTGCCATTTATGAATTCAGGAATGACTTTTTTTTTGTAAATTTGACTCAGTTCCCTATATATTTGAGAAATGAGGCCTTTATTTGATCATTGTCAGAGAAACTTGCTATAATTTTTCCCATGTTTCTTACTTTCTTTCTAATTTTGGCTTTTTTGTGCAAAACCTTTTACATTTCATATAATTAAAATTGACCATTTTATTGTATTGTGATCCTCTTTGTCTTTTGTTTGATCATAATCACTTTCCTTATCCAAAATTGTTCCATATTCCCCTAATTTACAAATATTTGAGATTAGGTTTTCTTTGAGGTTTTTTACAATTCTAAGTTGTTCCAATTCAGGAGTAACTAAACTAAGCTACTGGTAACTAGATTTTCCTATATAATAGGATATACTGATTTCCATTTTTTTGTTCTTGTGTTCAATGTTCATGCCCAGTGATTTTTTCATTTTTAAAGACTATGTTTGTGATGTTTTTGAGTAGTTTACTGGCCTTTGTCATTCTTTGGCCTTGAACTGTTTTTTTTTTTTTTTTTTTTCCAACCAATTTTTTTTTTTTTTTTTTTTACTGCTTAACCCTATACAAATGTTATTTTTGTATCGAAGTAATTAAGAATCAGGTAATAATAATAATAACAGCTAACTATTTACATAGCACTTCAAGGTTTTCAAAGAACTTTCAAAATGTTATCTCATTTTACCTTCACAAAAGTCATGGAAATAGATACTGTCATTATCCTCATTTTACAAATAATATAACTTTTAACATGCAGGTGTTTAGTGACTCGCCCACAGTAACTCAGCTATTAAGTGTCTATGGTGGATTCAGGTCTTCCTAACTGCAACTTTAACAATCTATCCATTATACCACTTAGCTATATCCAAGCAATATAAATACAGCAATGACAAGACAAAGAAACTGAGGGCATAAGTTTAGGCAAAAAGAGAGAGAGAGAGAGAGAGAGAGAGAGAGAGAATGAGAGAGAGAGAGAGAGAGAGAAACAGCATTATCAATAGTCAACAAAAGGCTAATCAAAATAGCTTTAATCAAAATAAATAGCAACTTCTTTAGGATATAAAACAAATCCATATCAGTATTTCTGTGTATTATCAACAAAATTGAGCAGAAAGATAAATTCCATTTAAAAATAATTAAAGAAAGCATAATGGGGATCTAAATGATGAGACACAAAAGTAATTATATGTTCATAATTACAAAACAAACTTTACATAAAAACAGAACTAAATAACTAGAAAAATATTAATAGCTTATGAATAAGAAAAATCTAGTTTCTCTGAGGCTATCCCTCTGGTCATTTTTTTATGGCATGACAGGATTAAATTCATATGCTATAAATTGTTCATTTATTTCCTTTTTTTGTGGCAACTGGGGTTAAGTGACTTGCCCAGAGTCACATACCCAGGAAGTATTAAGTGTCTTAGGTCAGATTTGAATTCAGGTCCTCCTCTTCAATTCAGGGCTGGTGCTCTATCCACTACACCAACTAACTGCCCCTCTGTTAGTGTTTTGAATCACTTTAAGTATTAAGTTCACATTTTTTTACTATTTTTTCAGATAATGTTTGTAATGTTGAAATTATTTATCCTTTGAATATTTGATAGAGTTTGATTCTAAATATATAGGATTTTCCTCCTTTTATTAGTACAATTATGCATTCTTCCATTTTTTAAATGAGATTGAGTTATTTAAATGTTATATTTCTTAGTTAATTTGACCATTTTACATTTTTATAAATATTCATACATTATTGAAACTTCATTGGGTAAAATAATTTTTAACAGTAATCATTTTTTCTCTTAATTTGTTGTGAATTTGTCTTTTTTCATTTTTGATAGTTTTAATTTGCTTTATCTTTCTTTTTTAAAGAAAATCATTTGTTATTCATCTATTTTTCTCTCTCATTCCCAAAATCCCTACTCTTAATTTATTGATTAGTTATTGATTAGTTCTTTTTACTATTTTGTGGTTTTTGTTTTGTTTATAATTTGAAAATCTTGGATTCATTGTTTTATTTTTTTTTAATAGTTGATTATCTATTTCTTTTCAATTGCACACCCAATTCATCTAACAGTTCTTTCTAGTTTTTTTAATGAAAATTTTTATAGATTAAAATTTTCACCTAAGGACTGCTTTTGTATTTAAAATATTTTGACTTTTTGTCATTATTTTTAATTGTATTAGTATAAAATTAAATTATATTTAATTAAATTGTTGTTTCTGTGAGTTGTCCTTTTTAATTCTTTAGAATTAAATTATTTCATTTCTAATATATTTAATCCTCCCTTCAATGTACCCTCACTGAATATTTTTTTCTTCTTTGTATGCAATAAAATGTTTCTATTATGGGAGCTGATCAACCATGTATGATTCTGGCTCTGACTTTTCAGTAAATATTCTTGGCTGTTATTTCACATTGGAAGATCATTTCAGCTCTAGAAATATCTTTAGAAACACTCTATCCCCAGGATCTATCCCTCAAATTGAATGGTGTGGATGGGGTTAGGAGCTCTTCCCAGAACCCCTATTTAAGAAAGAAGAGTCATCTAATCATTTCCCATCAGACTTAACTCTTCTTTATTTCTCCATCATATTCTATTCTCTCCCCTTTCCCGCTCCTCAAACCCTTTGCAGCTTGTTTTTATTTGTCATCTTCCCTATCATAATACAAGGTCATCGAGGGTGGAGATTGTTGTGCCACAGTTCTCTTTTATTGTCTGACTCAGTTTCCCTAATTGTCCTGACTCAGTTTCCCTAAAGTGTACTGCCTAGGTTTCCCTGAATTGTTCTGCCTCAGTTCCCAATTGTTCTGTTCAATCCTGCAACATCATTCCTCCTAATCATGATGATCCAGACAAGGAGAAAGACCTTCTATCTTACACATCATCAGAATGTCTGGTGCCTCTCCCATTCTGTAATACCAATTTATCAGAATGGCTCCCCCCACCCAGCCAGAACAGGATTGTTAGTCTCATGTACCTTCTCTCAGCACTCTTGACTCTACCCCTGCCTTGATCTACCCCTGTAGCTAAGCCATGTGTATGTGTGTGTATATATATATATATATATGTCATTGTTTGCTGGATTCTTGGAGACAATAGTCTCATTCAGCCCTGGGACCAAGCCATGGATCCATCTAGTCCCAGTAAATCTCTCCCTTTCAAATAAATTATTAAAAACTCTCTAATCTCTACCTTGCCTCAGTTTCTCCAGCATTACAGGGATTATCTTTTTTTTTTTTTAGTTTTATTTATATTCCCAGCTCCATTGTTGGCATACAGTGTTTTGGTATTTATGGCATACATTTTGGCATGCATAATTAATGCTTGTTGACATTCTATCTTTCTGACTGCCTTCTGTATTTTCCTTTAACTGGGAACAGAGTAGATGAAAGCTAATTTAAAATAGGTTAGTAACAATGGTGGGGAATGAGTGGGGGGAACTTGCAAAAGCAAAACTTGAACTGAGTTCAATGAAAACCAGGAAACAGGAGGGGAGATGGAAATTCTAGTGGTAAAGAGAGCACAGTCTAAACAACAAAACTCTGCATTTGTTCTTGGGTGGACTTCCACTAGACAATTGCTGGCTTCAGGCTCATTAAGGAAACTAGGAGGCCCAATAGTTTCAGAGTAACAGAACTGTAGGTAAAATCACTGTCATTTGGTCATTCAAGCCTGGGCAGAGTCTTAGATCATTTTCTCATGTCAGAGGAATTTATGAATACACACAGAATCAGGTTCTCAGAATTTAGCCATCAATGATCTCTAGCTAGAATGCTGATTTATTGTAACTTCTCTTTAGATTTCCTGAGTCACAATACAAGCTGACCTTTTTGTTGGAATAGTGTGTGGAGAGTGGGGCTAATAGCTTTGTCAGTCATCTTCCCTAGCCTTTTTACTTTTTAACCTTCCAATCCATCTTCATTAGGCTTTCAGAAGACCTAGGTTCTAAATTCTAACTCATGGCTTCAGTCTTTGCTCTTTGCTTTTTGTACATTTATACAATTATTATCCCACTCATCTCATCATCTAGTCCTGTTTCTTGACTTTCCAGTTTTGGGGATAAATATACTTGAACCTCCTAACTCACAAGATTGTAGTGAATTTTAAATACAATAATTATTAAAAATACTTTGAAACCTATGGTGCATCATAAATGCTATTGATTACTTATCACAGTGCAAGGCACTTAGTAGTACTTAATAAATATTTGCCAATGAATTGCTAGATCATTATTGTAACTGTAGTTGAGATGTCACTAAGACTTGCTTTCCTGTGATGTCCCATGGCCTCAGATGAGAATTCTGATTGGAAGATTGTGGTCATTATTGGGAGCAAGAATGAAGACCTATGTGGGGGATAAACGTAATGTAACTTATCTTAACAGTAGTAATGGGTACCTGCAGGAGTATAAGCTATAAAGCTAAGGCCAAATTGCGTGAAGTAAGCAAAGCATGAAAGAAACAGTATAGTTCTCCTACACAGGAACACAGGGTATGTATAATTGGTACAGAAAAGGATTTATAGACTGCCCAAACCAAAATTATACCTTACTTGTACTACTGGGATTAGATCTATTAATGCTGTATCAATTTATGAGGTGATAAGACCTAATCCAATGGGAATGAGAATGATTTATAAATAACATTTCATCCTAAAATTGAACCTGAAATAAGGTTCTAGCAACAAGTCCACCTTTTACACTGTCTCTTCTCTCTAAATTCCATATATCCACAATGAAAGAATTGTTGAAAATACAAAAAGAGCTTTCTGTTGAAAGATTTTCATACCAATAATATATATAATTGCAAATGAAAATAAAAATATCTGGAAACAAATGTTCAAAAAAAGCTTATAACTCATTAAGATTATATAATGTTATAATACAATTAAGACAGAAAATATGAAGAGTATAAGCAAATATGAAAAGATCTTACTGAAATAACGAAAAGTAGAAAGGCAAAACTAGATAAAACTGAAGACACTCTATATCCATAAAAATAGGAAAAAATTAGTGAAAATTAACAAAGAAAAAATCCCAAAGAAAAATGAGAGTACCTGAAAGTGTTGTATTTTATGTTTTGAAAGGAAACAATTTAAATGTAATCTTTATGGAGCAAATTTTATTCATTGAAATGATACTGAATATTATTTATAGTAAATAATTTATTATTTTTTGTTAAATTAATATACTTGATCTCTAAGTGAGCTCTTCCTTCACTAAATTTTTATTTCAACTTAGAAGGGGGAAATGAATAGTTGATCTTATCCTACATTCTTTGTTTGGAAAATCACTTACGGTGGCTCTGTCCTGGTTAGTACAAGTAAGTAATCTCTGGAAGTAGTTCCATTATTGTTATGGGCCAGAACTTGAAACAAGGTACTAACTAAGTGGAACTGATGAGACAATGATTATCTAGTTTAGCATGGTTCAGTAAGATTGATTTAATCTTACAACAAATAATGGTTTCCTAGAGATTGGTTTATACTCAGTGCAGAGCATATAAACTGGGATTCAGAAAGCCCTCAGAGGCAGAGACAGAGAAGACAAAGGACTGGAGGCAGGAGCTTAGGCTCTCAGAACCAAGTGGAGAAATTCAATTTGATCTTCCTGGTGGCTGGCCTGGCCTTCTACACTTCCTGCCACTAAGATCAAGGCCAGACTGAAAGGCTCTCCAGAAAGCATCTCAGCATCAGGCAAAGAGATAATAAAGGATTTGAACTTTAACCCCTGGCTACTCTTCTGATGATTACTGAACTGAAACAAAATCTGCTCCTAAGACCTCCAAAGATCAAGAAAAATTAACAAAGAAAATGAAACAAGAACATTACACATTATTAAAATTCACACTGAATATTTCCATTAGGTTAGAACCAATCATCATATTTTATATAATTTAATCTTGAATTGGGTAAATTTGAATACATGTGACTACATAAGGAAGGACATTATTTGAACTTAGAACCCACCTGGGAAGATTTTTTCCTATATGATTACATAGTAAATGGAGTTTAAGCCAGAAAAGAAATAATATTCTAATGTTCAAAAGCATTAGGACAAGATCCTAAATTTCAT
Source organism: Sarcophilus harrisii (assembly GCF_902635505.1). Taxonomy (NCBI): domain Eukaryota; kingdom Metazoa; phylum Chordata; class Mammalia; order Dasyuromorphia; family Dasyuridae; genus Sarcophilus; species Sarcophilus harrisii. Next base: position 367,877,511 of record NC_045428.1, read on the forward strand.
TAAAAAATGTGTTCTTTCAATGTTGAAAAATTACTCATGCATATGTTCTGTCAAAAAAAAGCTAGAATAAAAAAAAAATGTCCTTTTACAGGCAGAAGTTAAATTTTTGGAGTTTATTGAAGCCATTCAGATCATTTTTAAAATTTAATTTAATATGTTACTTTATGGCAAAGAATCATTTCATTTTCTCTCTCTGCCTTTAACAGTTAATTCCTGACACTAGTAGGCAATTGATAATGTTTGTTAATGCATGGCTTTAACAGAACTAGAAAGATGAAGTGAAAAAAAGTAAAGTAACAAAGAAAAAGGACAAGATTAATAAGTAGCTATTATTTGGTACAAAGATGTTTACATATTATAGTATCACCTGACTGCAGAGATTATTCTTTCTAACCAACTTGAAGGCAATATGCAGGGGAGAGTAGTTAAGGAATCCTTCATAGATATAGGGGGGGAATCAAGCAAACTCTAGCCCTCACTGGAACCCAGCGAGGAGTCAACTTGGGACTCTACCCAAAGGCCCCTTTAGCTAAATCTCTCATTATAAAAGAGTCAAGCTGGAGCCCTCTCTTTGCAGAGAGGCAAAACATGCCAGCACCATGCCTGGCACCCCAAGGACCCTGTGTCCACTGGAATCCTGTTTCTGGTGCCCTCCTCTCTCTACCTTCACCTATTTCCTTAATTATACTTTACCCTTACTTCCAAACCCCATAATAAACCTCTTTTATCAACCTAAAAAAAATAGATATAGGGAGGGAAAGGGGTGGAGGGGTGCTTTCAACCACACCTGATATTAAGGCTTATTGTATTAGTTGAACTCTTTACATTTGCCACTGTAACAGTAGGGAATTTTTGCTCAACATCCTGGCTATTTCAAAGCTACATGACATGTTGGTATACCTCCTGTGACCAGGTCTCTTTCTCGGGGCTGTTGTCTGTCACTTCAAAAATAGAGAAATTCTGAGCTTGCTGGAGACATGTATCTAATAATTGCTTTAATGAGCAATTACCACTACAAAAAGGGCTGCCACAAACATTCGTGCACATACAGGTCCCTTTCCCTTCTTTATAATCTCTTTGGGATATAATCCCAGTAGTAACACTGCTGGATCAAAGGGTATGCACAGTTTGATAACTTTTTGAGCATAGTTCCAAACTACTCTCCAAAATGGTTGGATTCGTTCACAACTCCAACAATGCATCAATGTCCCAGTTTTCCCGCATCCCCTCCAACAATCATCATTATTTTTTCCTGTCATCTTAGCCAATCTGACAGGTGTGTAGTGGTATCTTAGAGTTGTCTTAATTTGCATTTCTCTGATTAATAATGACTTGGAGCATCTTTTCATATGACTAGAAATAGTTTCGATTTCTTCATCTGAGAATTGTCTGAAACTGAATGGATGTCCATCAGTTGGAGAATGGTTGAATAAATTGTGGTATATGAAAATTATGGAATATTACTGTTCTGTAAGAAATGACCAACAGGATGATTTCAGAAAGGCCTGGAGAGACTTACACGAACTGATGCTGAGTGAAATGAGCAGGACCAGGAGATCATTATATACTTCAACAACAATACTATATGATGACCAGTTCTGATGGATCAGGCCATCCTCAGCAACGAGATCAACCAAATCATTTTTAATGGAGCAGTAATGAACTGAACTAGCTATGCCCAGAAAAAGAACTCTGGGAGATGACTAAAAACCATTACATTGAATTCCCAATCCCTATATTTATGCACACCTGCATTTTTGATTTCCTTCACAAGCTAATTGTACAATATTTCAGAGTCTGATTCTTTTTCTACAGCAAAATAACGTTTTGGTCAGGTATACTTATTGTGTATCTAATTTATATTTTAATATATTTAACATCTACTGGTCATCCTGCCATCTAGGGGAGGGGGTGGGGGGGGTAAGAGGTGAAAAATTGGAACAAGAGGTTTGGCAATTGTTAATGCTGTAAAGTTACCCATGTATATATCCTGTAAATAAAAGGCTATTAAATAAAAAAATTAAAATAAATAAAAAAAATTAAAAAAAAATGAGCAATTACCATAAGGGGATGAGCAATGAAGTCATTATAACTTTTTGATCCTTCAGAAGAAAGGCATTGTCTGAATGTTAGATATCATTAACATGATATTGTTTTTAATCTTCTGAAGGAAACACAACTTTACAAAAATTCCCAGTTAGTTTCCTCTGTGATAGTCTGAGACTAGACTTGGATCACATTTAACTAGTGTCTGTCATTACTTGAGCTACTAGCATGGCTTATTCAGAAAGTCTTTTAACCTTTTGATTCATGGGTAAAGAAGGAAACAAGAATTTATTATCTATTGTGTGCCAGGTACTGTGTTAAGTGCTTTATAAATATTAATTCATTTGATCTTCAGAACAACCCTGGGAGGCATGTGCTATTAAGATTCCCATTTTACTTTTGAGAAAACTAAGAAAGACAAAGTAACTTGTACATAATCATACAACTAGTAAGTGAAAGAGGCAGGATTAAATCAAGCCTTTTTGACTCCAAGCCCAGTTCTCTAACCACTCAGTCATCTAGCTGCCTTAAGTGGTTTCTAATATTTAGAAAACTGACTGTTTCATGCAATAAGTCAGTGAGCATGCATGCAACTCAATTTCCAAATAAAAAGAATGGGTGTAGTGGTGGATTTGGGCTGAATTGTTTTTTTGTCTTACTAGTGCTTTAATTAATTTATTTTTCCTTAATTTACATTAGGATTATCTCAATTTTAGTGTAAATTTCTTTTTGAAATAGAAAAATTAAAGGTTAATCTTGTACAATTTTAACCCTCATTTTCCATGAAAGGTCACTTACTAAAGTTGTATGCCTGTGGGATAACACAGAAGAAGGAATTTAAATAACAAAATGAATTGAATCAATTGTTTAAAATCAACAGAAAAGTATCCCAGATTTTTCAGAAATTCTAGTCTTTGTGAGAAGAAATTATTTTTCCAACTTGATTTGAATCTCCAGATTCCTCCCAATTTAAAATATATATATGTATCCTCCAGGGCATCAAATCCATTGAAATAACCTGGTTTGATCATTGTTCCTATTAGAAATATCATTTGTCTGTTATGAGGATTTGAAATTCTGTCAGTTAAATAACATTAATGAATCCTGGAATCAAAGTTATAGTAATATCTCAAATCCATCATTAGTGCTCCAAATAACAAAAGCTGACATTTTGTGCTCATTTGCAGTCAGCAGGCATTTTGGCAGACAGAAATCTAGGAGAGGGTTTCAGAAATTTTTCACAGAGTTGATGGAACGTCTGTACAGTACTTGTTTCCTCATGAAGAGGAAAGTTTTTACACCCATGTGAATAAGATTAAAATGTCTGTATTTGAGCAGCCTGTCCCTCATGCATCTAGGGAAAGACCCTAGTATGATTCATTTCTAATTTAATTCCATAAAAAGACATGCCCTGAAATTTAAATGATATTTTACTTATATATTTGGTATAGTCTATTTCAGAGTGAATGTATTTACAGGTAGATGCATGGGTTTTTCTTGTCCTTTGCTTTATAGAGGGAAAAATGAAAGGTTAAGGTGAATGAGTACTTTGCTCAAAATTATACACCTAAAAATCCTCTATCTATAGACATGTCTATATGTCAATAGACGTATAGGGCAGGTTAAACCAATTACAAAATAATTTTCTTCCTTACTTCTGCTTTATTTTTGGTATAAGCACATTATTATTTCCATAGTAATAATGCTCCAAAGAAAAGAAAGTTTCTCTTTTATCATGAAGACATAATTTCACTAGGGAGATGGGATATATACATGAGATTATAATTCATAATATAAGATAATTTTTAATTAATTGCTAAGTCAATTTATAAAGTAGGTTATTTTGGAATTTATTGGCAGATCTGCTAGAGCAGGCATCATTGAAGAAAACTTAATAAAGAAGGTAGAATTTTTTTTTGTATACCTTAAAGATTTTCTGCTTTTTCCCTTATAACTGTATGTTTTTTACTATTGCCCTTATTATGTATTCTAAACCAAAGGTTAGACAGTTTTCTTTACATTTTAACTGTTTTCCTTCTTCAACTTATAATGTATTTTATAAAAGCAACTTTCATTTTGGATCTAATACTTAATTGTGAATATCACATTGATTGCATATTAAAAAAGAGTAACTTTTGAATATACACTTATGTAAATCCTTTGACATTCAAAGAGACTGATATAACAGAAGAAAGAAATTTAATGGAACTTGAAAATTGGGAAGAGTTTGAACACATAGAGAAGAAAGAACTCCCTCCATTTTCCTCCCCCAGGCAAAGGAAGTGACAAACATAAATTTACAGAAGCAGGAATAAGCAAGGAATACTAAGAGCAAAGTGAATTAAATTATTCTGCTTAGAGTAAAATGTTCATTTTGGACAATCATTAGTGATTGGTTTGGAAAGCACCATAAGACAGATATTGTTATAGGGTCTCAAATGACAAAACAGGGGATATGCACTAAGTTCTGTAGACAAGGAAATAGCTATCAAATTTTTTTGAATGAAGAAGTGACCTGAACATAATAGTTTGGTTAGATGAATCTTGTGGAAGTACAAAGGAAGAATTCCAGGAAGGAAAAACAGAAGCAGAAAGATGAATAAAGAATGGAAACCATTAAAATGAACTGAACAAGATTGGTTGCAATGGGATTGGATAAGATCTATGACCATAGCATTTGTTATAAAACAAAAATCAACAGAACTTGGTAATGCTGACTTTGGGAAGGGTGGTGAGAAAAGAGTCTCATGCAATTTAGAGATTTTAAACCTATTTGAAGTTTAAAGTGATAGGACATAGAATTATTCAGTAAGAAATACATGGTATCCCCAAAAAGTCTTAGTGCATTTTAAGTCTTGATAGCTGAAAATTGCACAAGAATTTTGGGACACCTGGCATAAGATGTATTTAAGAGAAAGTTTAGCAATAGATATATAAATATGGGTATTACCCGCATAAAGGTTGAGTTCTTTGAGAGAATTTGCAGAAAGGGAGAAGTAAAGCTGAGTTGAATTGAGAGAACTTTTTGTACTTCAGGAAATGTCAATAGGAATCAGGAGAATGAGTAGACAGTGGTGAAAAAAGAAATAGAGTAGCAAAAAAAACATGAAAAAAGTTTATTAAATCTAATAAAGGGATGGAGATACAACATACAGTTGGAGGGGACAACAGAAAACAGTAGAAGTTTGTTTTTTTCTTTTTCTTTTAGAGACAGAGAGAAGGCTTGTGCTTGGAATGGAATCAGAGGAGTCAAAATGAGAGACAGTGAAGTTGCAAAAGAAGGGAAAAATTGGGAAACATGCCTGTAGAAGATGAGAGAGGATAGCATTGGCAGAACAGATAAAAAGAATAATCTTGAAAAGAGAAATACCTCTGTCTCTGAAACTGAGAAGAAAGATGTAAAGATAAGTATGATAACTGCACTAAAAAAAGCTTAAGAGAGTAGTTGAGGACCTTGACAAAACAAGACAAGGACAAAGGCAATTGAGGGTCTTGTCTGACCTCTCTCTTTTGTCCTCAAATTTTCTTGAATAATTTTGTGGTTTTCTCTTGTGTATTTATATCTTATATCTCATGACATTTTTATACATGCCTCCCTCAACAATATTATCTGTCCAACTTCAAGCTCCTGGAAGGAAGAGATTTTATCATTGTTGATCTTTATATCTCCAAGACTAACATGAGATTTTATACATATTGTGATGAAAGTATGGGTCTACACCTTTGATTTCACACAAGTAGGGAATTTTTCACACAGAAACTCATTTCTTCCCTCCTCTTTTTCCTACTCTACCCCATGCAAAGCATCACCTATTTATACAAGAATCTTATGACATTTTGTGGGGCCTTTGAGGAGTTTAATGACTTATTCAAGCCACGCAGAATTTATCAAAAGCAAGTCTTGAAGCCAGGTGTTCCAGATCCAAATTCACTCTCTGATTCCACTTATTTATTCCCTCTTTCAAATTCTTTCATTGCTTTTCTGACCAATATTTTAATTCTCTCTTGGTATTCATGATACTCCACCTCTATTACCTTCACTGTCTCCTATTTTCCTGAATACTATAAACTTTTCCCAAAGTGTATATAGTTTTCTCTACTCTGTTTCTCCTTTCTGCATTAATAAGCCTTTAATAAACAATTGTAGAATTTCATATTTGGAAGGTTTGATAACTACAGAAGTGATGTAAAGGAACTTTTGTGGGAAGCATGATCAATGCAGTGCACCCCAGCAAGGACCTAGTTAAAACCATACATAAGTACCTATAACTGCGTGTATAGCTTTCTCCAACAATGCTTATGGTGAAGGAATAATTGCAGAAAAATAGTCATTCAGTTTCCACTTCCACTTCCTGATGTCAGAGTCCTCTTTGAGAATGAACGACAAAAAATAATTTCTGTGAGTAAAAGCAGAAGCTACCCCACTGAAGGTCCCACTGGAATTGGTCAATTAACACCACAGCTCTTTTGCCTTCCTTTACTTTTACTTTTCTTCTTTTCCTTCCTTTCTCAGTATCTACATAGGGTATCATATCTGTTGATGCTCTGCCCAAAGGAATATAAATTTTAAACACAACATAACTTGGGGATTACTGGATAGGACCATGCCTTAAATCCAAATCACTCTGGCTCTCATTGTTTGACAAACAATAGGTCTCAGGCCTATTCTCACTTGATCAGGATTTGGGCCCGGATTAACTGAGAGTGAACGTTTTGGTCAGAAATCATGAGGATAATCCTCTCCAAGAATGATTCTTTTTTTAACTAGATTAAAGAGCCCATTTTCTACCTCATTTCTTATCTAATCACTTATTGGATATCATCACATCAGATAAACTGAGACTGTTAAAGACCTTAGCTTAAAAAGGCCAAGGTCTTCCACTGCACCCAAAGCCATGTCCAGTGGTTTTGATTTTATCTTGCCACTAAACCCCGATGGTGCAAGAAGAGAAAATGAGACTGTGACTTTGCACAGCTCTCCTTGACCTTAATCCAATTCATCTGAAAGTCATGCCATCACCTCCCTGATATCATAGTTCTTTTTGAGAACAAAGGACAAACAATAACAACAAAAGCAGATCAAACAAATAGACATCCTTCTCATCTTCTCTTTTCCTTGCCAACCAATTCAACTTCTCACCAGAATCCCAAAAGAAGCCCTATGGCTACCACATGAATTTAAACTTTGACTTTAAATATCACCCTCAGGAGTTCTTCCTATACAAGAGAGACCGTATACTATTTCTGATTTGTCAATTCTCTGATTGGCAGATAGGGGATAAGAACTGGACTTGTCATTTCACTAGAATAGAGAACTCTCCTGTCACATTATTCAAAGAAGGTTGACACTTTCGCTGCAATTTAAAGCCTTGGAGGGTGACTTAGAGAAGTTAAATGATTTGCTCAAACGGACATCTCTAACATATCTCAAGACCAACTTTCTACCAACATATATCTCAAGTGAAGGATATTAAAATACCTTTCAATGTGTAATAAACATAATAATTAGTTTTACCTGCACTGATTTAAAAACAACACTCCCCCCCCCCAAAAAAAAAAAAAAAAAAACCTCCTAAGGAATGAATGTTTGATGGGAAGTAGGACTTTCAATGAGTATTCCTTCATGGCTTTAATCATCCCCAATATAAAATATAAAAACGTTGTTTGACATTCAAAGGCCTTTTTAACCTGGCCTTGCATCCTGTTATCTTAATATCTGATACACCACAACATAGTATGTCATCCAGAAAAACTGATTTTCTTGCTGTTCTTCAAACAAAATGTTGCATCTCCTGACAGGGCATTTTTACAGGCTTTCCCCCAAGCCAGAAATGTTTCCCTTCTTCATCTCTGCCTCCTGACTCTCTTTGGGTCTTAGTTAACAGTCCATCTTCTACAGAAATCTTTTTTCCATGCCCCTTAATTTAAGTGCCTTCTCTCTTCTGATCATCTCTAATTTATCTCATTTATAATGTGTTTGTATCAATTATTTGCTGTCTCTATTATAATGTGAGTTCCTTGAGAGCAGGCAGTGTCTTTGCTGGGATTTGTTTTTTTGGGGGGAGAGGGTTGTTTTTTGAGTTTTGTTTTTTATTATTAACAATTAACACAATGCTTGCAATGTTGAGGGACAGATAGGTGGTGCAGTGTATAGAACACCAGGTTTAAAGTCTGGAAGACATCCTCTTGAGTTCAAATTTAGCCCCAGATACAAGTTTAACCTTGTTTGCCTCAGTTTCCTCATCTATAAAATGATCTGGAGAAGAACATGTAAAACCACTCTAGTATCTTTGCCAAGAAAACACTAAAATATTGTCACAAAGAATCAGACCCGATTGAAACAATTCAACAACAGTAACAACTACTGCCATATAGTAGGTGGTTTACACTGTTTTATTAACTGACTAACTAATCAAATATCTTCTGACTTCTTTGAGGAGCTTTTCAAATATTGTGGTCCAAGGATGTCACACAGAGTGGCTTTCTTTTGAAAGAAATGTGTGCCTGAAAACCAGGAAGATCTATGTTCAAATCCAGCCTCAGACAGTTAGTAGCTCTGTGATTCCCTAGCTCATTCATTTAACCCCAATTATCTTCAAAAACAAACAGAAAGAGCATATGTTAAATATTCTATTAAAAAATTGTTCAGAGGATAATTTATGCTATTTTCTTATAATCCTAATTTTACTCTTAAAATTCCCTACATGACATATGAATTTTTCATTATTTTAGTGACAGCACATTGCATTATAATAAAGTTCCTATAGTTAACCAACAATTCTTGCTATTTGCTTGGGTTGCTTAATTATATCTCTTATTTGAAGAGCTATGGGGCACCCTGGTATTAAGTGTTCTTTTAGGATCTAATTATTTAGAGTTGGAATTTATCTTAAAAATCATATAGTTTAACTCAAAAGAATCTTTAGATCTGGTGCACTCTAGTAGAAAGTGGCCCTCAGTAGTTGTACCAGAAATTGTGACAATTTCTTCAAATTAAATTTCTATAAAGAGATGGACACTCAATAAATCCACTACATCATTTTTCTGGACTATATTAGGGATTTGAGAAAACTTACCCTAAAAAACATTATCTGAAGGCTGCCAAAATGAACAGGAAAGTTTTGTGTCAGGCGATAATGAGTGAATTATTTCTATCTATAAACTACATAAGATGTTATTTAGCATATTGTAATTCTGTGCCTATATCATGCTTGGAATAGAGGAAGAAATGAACATTTGAGTTGCTCTCTCTCTTTCTGGAAGAGCATGGAATGCACTAAAAAAAATGACTTATTTTTCTTTTTTTAAACATGTAACAGATGAGCTATAACTCATGAAATTTAAGGGCCATACAGTATATGTGAATGTACAATATCTTAAAATCCATATAAACTTTATGTCAAGACAAGCTATATAGAGCATAGATTCATAATTGTACTATTTAAAATAGTATCTTTGTCGCTGAATTAATTGCACAATTCAGTTCTTCTCTCCACCCCCGGTTAATATCCCCTAATTAGTCTAAATCCACTTTTTTCACCTGTCATAAATAAAGCCATTTGTAATCAGGCTGAATTTTTTAATTTTCATTGAGTTGTTTGCCACTGGAAAAATTAAGTATTAGGGAGTTATATCTGAATGTTGCAATACCACTGTAGTCTTAAATTGGTGCTGAAACAGACTTCTTTAAAGTCTGTGTATGTGTGTGTGTGTGTGTGTGTGTGTGTGTGTGTTTCAAATTATCACAGCACCTTTCTCATTTTCTGACTTTTTAGAGAAATAAAGGGTAGTCATAGCAGTTTTTTTCCCTACTTCACAATTATATTATAAGAATTGTGTGAGGTAATATACATGAAAGGGCATATTATAAATTACATTATATTTTAAAGTTATAAAATTAAACCTATTTTTCTTTTGTTATTATGTTGTTTTGTTGTTGTTGTTCAGTCTTCAGCGATTAATCAGCAATGTTTTATGTGCCATGTATTCTTTTGTGGATTAGTACAAATGTTTATCATTATTCATGGTAATTGATATGTGTAGAGTATTTAAATGTTTGCAAAGAACTTTATATTTCATTTGAAACTAATAACAACTCTGCAAGATAGGTATTATTATTATTTCCATGCTACAAATAAGGAAATCAGGTTTCATTAATATTTCTAGGGTTACACACATGATAAATGTCTCAGGGATGATGACTCCAAGTCCTGCATTATTTTCACTCTGAAATATAATTTATTAAAAATTAAAATTTCATTTTTTCTTGGGACCCCACTGAATGATGATGTATTGTTATTATTTTTCAGAAAAATGCTAAATTTTATTAATTATTTTTTGGCAAAAGATAAGCAGAAGTGAGTCAATCCTAATAAATTTCAGGGTCATAATACAATTATTTTATGTTAGTTTAGTCTTTGCCAGTATCTATGACCTTACAGATTATAAAATTAGAAATTAAAAGCTGATGAAATCCTTTGGAGGTCATCTCATTCAATTTACTAATTTCAAAAATAAGGAAATTAAGAGGCACAAATCCAGCTCCTCTAACTCAGATTTTACTTTCCAAAACATCACTTTCTTTCTTTACGCTTTTAAAGATTCCCTTATCTGTAAAAAGAAGTGATAGATCTAGTCTAGCTCTAAAAAAGTCTTTTCTGGTTCTAATTTATGATATTATGATTCTTCTGTCTTTTTAATTCTAAGTTTTTCTTTAATTCTTAAACAATATATTAAAAATGCTTCTTGAAAATGTTTTTGAGAGACCAGTAGAAGAAATTTCTTTCCACCTCAAAATAGATATCTGTATATAAAAAGCAGTTTAAAGCCAATTTTGTTGGTGTAAAACAGTTTTATTCTGTAGACTGAGCATAAATATTTCAGTTAACAAATTGGTCTTCCCTGTCAGCAAAACACAAGTAGCTACTTTTAGTTTCTCTCTTGAACAAATTGTGAACAAGGTAAATAACCAAGGTCATCATCACTTAATTCAAGCTCTTTAGTCCTGTCAGATAATGAAAACAGCTTCCAGCTCAAAACGAATTTTTCCCCCCTTGGTGCCATTCTTCATATACTGCACTTTTGGTTGAGGGTCTGTCTTGATGTCTGTTTCAGCAATAAATATTTTTCTTCTACCAAATGACAAGCATGTAATTGACAGCCTTATAAATGCCATCAACAAAAAAGCTATTGACTGTCTCCTCCAGTTTTCTATCATCAATTATCTTTCTATTCAGAAAGCCCATAAAATATTCAGATCACTATGTAATAAAACACTGTGGGATGTATGTCACTGTGAGATAACATATGTTCAGCGGCAAATGTTCAATGACCTAGGAAGTGTCTCTTCCTGAAGTAACACATGCCTTGGACAATCTTAACAGAAGTTTTGAAGTGGTAACCAAAACACACTTCCTTCCATGACAGATGATGCATCCTGTCATTAAAAAAAAGTGATTTAATCATTTCAATGAAATTTTCTTTGACATATTTTTTTTAGTAAGTTTATGCACTCTGCACCTGATTTCATATCTCTTTCATGTAGCAGCCATGTAGATGTAAAGATGCAAGTACAGGAAAATTTTGTCTAGTTAAAAAGAAGAATAATTAATGCCCAATTTACATAGAAGTATAAAAATTGACACAAGTAACCATATGACATATTCAAGCTTTTAACATATTCTGGCAAGCACATGTTGGAATGGTATATTTGAAGACCTGCCTCCTATCACTGGCTTCTCATTTTTTTCTTGGTCAAATCATTTATTCTCTATACATCTGTTTTCATGTTTAAAAAAAATGATGAATGGGGAATCTATAATTACCTTTATCTATGTTGCTGAAGAAGATAAAGAATATAATAGGTGATGTAGTGTGGTGGGAAATGCTTTGGATTAATCAGAAAACAGGACAAGGGATAGTATGTGAGGCTGGAAGTCAAGAAGCCAAGTTTCATTACAGTTTCAGATACTTACAAGCTGTGTGACCCTGGGCATATCACTTAACCTTGTTTACTTCAGTTCTTCACCAGGGGGAAAAAAGTGTTGGAAAAGGAAATGGCAAACCACTCATCATCTTTGCCAAGAAAAAAAAAATAGAATCACAAAGTATCAGGCATAGTTGATAAACCTGAACAAGTCAGTCATCTTTGAAAGGCTCTCCCTCTTGTCACCAAGCTGCCACTGCCTCCTCAGTTAGGTCAACTCTTGGCTCATTAGCCAGGATAGGATGATTATCAGTACTGGGCCAAAATTTTTAATCCTCAAAAATTCAGTTCTTACAGGCTGCTTTGAAGGTAAACTGAGTTCTGAGTAAATGCATTCAGGAGTCCTCAAACTACGGTCCAGTCCGGGGCCAGATGCAGCAGCTGAGGACGTTTATCTCCCTCACCCAGGGCTATGAAGTTTCTTTATTTAAAGGCCCACAAAACAAAGTTTTTGTTTTTACTATAGTCTGACCCTCCACCAGTCTGAGGGACAGTGAACTGGCACCCTATTTAAAAAGTTTGAGGATCCCTGAGTCTTAGATAGTCCTTGGAGTCCAAATAAGGTGAAGGTCAACCCTCAGTGGTCAGGGTAGAAGGGCTTACTTTTTGCCCTATTGTAATGTCTGGACTAATTCTCTGGAGGATATCAGTACCAGCCTGAGTCCTTGATCTTAGAAAAGGTAAGACACATGGATGGTCAAACATGGAGTCCATTTATTCCAAATTCTCTCAGCCTTATATACCCAAATACCGTTATGTAATCATAGCACATTGCTCATGGGTTAACTATATACTTGCCATATAAACCACATAAACAACTTACAATTGTGTGCAGATGTCTCTTTGCCACTTTGGCAACACAGGTTGTCATGCCCTGACTTCTCAAGAAGGCTGAGAGCCCTTAAGTGGTGATGGGGAGCTGGACCAGAAACTGTCAGCTGGGTTCCTTTTATTGGACTAAAAGGTCTTATACTTTACCCAGGGTTCCTCACTATCTGTGGCTCTCTACACCCTATCCACTCCTTTTGGGCCTCAAGGCCCAGAGAAATATCATTACATATATTATTTCACTCGATTCACTTAGTTGCTAATTAGGACCTCCATTTTACAGATGAGGTAACTGGAAAAAAAAAAAAGAGAGAGAGAGAGAGAGAGGCTGAGTGAGTTTACCAGGATTACACAGCAAGTTAAGTATCTGAAGTTTTGCTCTCTGGATATGTCACCTGTCATTTCAAAGTATTGTACTTTACATCAACTTTATAATACAATGAATCATATTAACCAATACACAAACATTTATTAAGTACTTACTATGTTCCAGACTACACAAGTAAATGATTAGGCTATGCTATATTCATTATTTTTTACACAATAGGAAACAAAAAACACCATCAAGGAAAATACTTCAATAAAATGTCAGGGGAAAATGTAGTTCATGCACCCAGGCAAAATACTGAGGCTTTTAAATTTCTTTCTTATCCTTATTTTTAAAGGCATGTCCATACACAGCATTACATCAAAATGTCTTAAAAAGAAAAATCATGATTCAAAAAGTCCCACTAAAAGTCTTTCTGCTCTAGGCTATGCTATAACAAAATTTTGCTGGGATTAGTCATGCCATGTTGGTCATGTGAAGTCAGAAAATTTGGTGATGGATTTCACTTTGAAAAAGCAAATGGAACAAAAGAGATTAATTGTGTAGCATCAAATGGAAGCCAAGGAGAACCTTCCAATGTTGCTATTTGTCCTTCTTTCGCAAAGAAGGACATGACATCAGGGAAGTGATGCCATGACTTACAAGTGAATTGGATTGAAGTGAGGGGAGGCTGGACAAGGTAACCTGTCTCACTTTCCCCTCCAGAGCTATCTGGGTCCAGTGGCAGATATAGATTAGGATGACTGGATGGTCCTGGATGCAGTGGGAGACCTTGGTCTTCAAAAAATCCCAGTATGACTGAGGCAGCACCCATTCAGTGATTAAGGCTAGATAGCAATTGAGGCAAAGAATTTCCTCTTTTACCTATTTCATAAAAAAAAAATTTAAATACTTGAATGAATGAATGAATGAATCTGGGAGGGGAAGACCCACAAGGTTTCTGGCTAAAGCAAAAATGACTGCTATTTATATTCAGTCTGAGTCAATCAGGACTCAAACAACAATCAACTGGGGCTTGGCCTAGGACCTATCAGTGGACAATTAGAATCACATTTCTTTCACCTTTCCATTATACTTAAATTCATCCCTGCCCCCTCCCATATTTGTCACAATGTCTGAATTTCCTACGTTATACTCCCACTAAGTTCCTTTTAAATCTTGACAGCTTAAACAAAAACAAAAAAAAATTAAGCACCTCTATTAAAATACCTAATAACTTATCAGGAATCACTTTAGGGACTAAAGATGAAGAAGATATTGAGGCATTTTATTGTTCAATTGTTTTTCTGGTGTGTCTGACTCTTTGTGACCCTATTTGAGGTTTTCTTAGCCAAAATATGGGAGTTATTTGCCTTTTCGTTTTCCACTTCATTTTACTGATGAGGAAACTGAGGCAAATAGTCTTAAATGATTTGCACAGGGGTCACAAATCTAGCCAGTATCTGAGGCTGAATTTGAATGCAAGAAGACAAGGGCCTATATATAGTACTACCCATTGAGCCACCTACTTGCCCTATGTATGAGTAGAAATAAAAAAGTAGAAATAGTAAGGCAGTGAGGAGAAATTTCACCACCTCCACAATTTTGTATAGAGCCACTGCCAGGTATGCTCATGCTCCTGCCACCAGGATCTAGAAAACTGACACATTACTAAATAAATACAAAATGGACAAAAAAACAGAGTGAATAGGCCAGAGTGAAGATATAAGCTCTAAAAAATATTTTTATGACACAAATGGTAATTTTTCTTTTCAAAATACCTATTCCTCCCCCAACCCACATACACAAACATCTTTATATTAGGATAGAATTACATTTCTTTATTTTAAAAAGTTTAAGATTACTACCTCCTGTGAAGTAGTATCTACTCATATCAATAAAAACTTTTATGAAACTCTACACAATAACTAAATCTCTCTTTCTTTCTGCCTCTCTGTCTCTGTTTGTCTCTCACAACCATCACATACATATATGTATACATAGCACAATATGTATATATGTGTGTGTGTATATATTTCTTTGACCATTAGAAATATTAGAAGATTGTGCAGCCTTTTTTCTAAATAAGTGTTACTAAAAAGAAAGATCAGTTATTTTGCAATAATAAAAGATTTCCTATTGCACTAAAAAACTTCCTATTTTACTTTTTTAAATATATATATATATATATATATATATATATATATATATTTTTTTTTTTTTTTGCTTCTTGAAGTTGGTTCCATCATATGCCCAAAAGAAAATAATGTCATTGATGATATGGACTTATGATCCACCACTGCAGAAACAAAATTGTTTTGTAACATACAATTGTTTACAATTTAGGCTATTGCTTAAGAAAATAAGTAGTATTTATGGTGATTAGCATTGATGGGAATGAACCCTGAAATTGTCCAAAGTCTTCTCTGAAAGAGGCTCAAGGAGGGAATGACATAAATTGAGATTTTTTTGGGAGGGCTGGATGTGTATCCCCTTCTGGGATACTCCCAGGTCCTGGGAAAAGCCTGCAAAATCCCAATTAAATGGTTTCATTCAATTGGAGATCTTGCTCAATCACCCTCCATTGAATTGCCACAAACAACTCTCAGTGGCTCAAAACTCCCAGTTAAGTAATTTCATTCAATTTTAAATTTAATTGAAACGTAGTCTCTCTGAAGTTGACCCCATCTCTGGGCCAAAGATCAAAGCAAGCCCCAATATATCCAGGGCTACATGCCCAAATATCTTTGCAGATGTCCTAAAGCAGGACCTTGCCCACTGTTAAGATATCTTCTCAGTGTTAACCTTTGCTATCTTCTTAACAGGACCTTGGCACTAAGAAATCTGTCTTCCTAGCAAAGCTGGCTTCTCAGTGACAATAAATCCCTTTTTGCCACACAGATTTCGGGTTTGTGAATTCTTTTACATTGGAGCTGTGCCTCCAATCAGAGGGGATCTCCCTCCCCCCCCCCAATTCTTGTACGTCATCACAATTATTACTAGCCTCATCATTTGCACCTCATCAGCATGATCACATAAAGTATGTGTTTATGTAGATCATCCTCATATATAATATGTACAACTCTTCTACCACAAAAAGAACATGTCTTCTAGCAACCAGTTTCAGGGTCTTTGATCATTACCAACTGTCTCAGGATTGTGCTGAAGATCTCATGAAAATTCTTTCCCCACCTTGAATATTCCAGTTACCCACTAGATGAATTGTTCTCTAGGACTTTCAGGAAATTTAAATGTCTATTTTATTCTTTACTTCTTCTCTATGACTGATAGAATAGACATTCATGGGGGGGGAAAAAAAGAATGAGGAACCCACAAAAAGGAAGAGAAAGGGGGAAAAAGTAGAGAAAAATAAAGGCTAGTTGGATGAGACTTCTTTCTTTCTTTTGTTTCTTTTTGTTTCTTTTGTTTCTCTTTCTTTCTTTCTTTTGTTTCTCTTTCTTTCTTTCTTTCTTTCTTCTTTCTTTCTTTCTTTCTTCTTTCTTTCTTTCTTTCTTTCTTTCTTTTTCTTTTTTCCTGTAAGAGGTTATAGGATATATAAATGAGCAAAAGCTTATGAGTATTTACTCCTCAGTGTGGTTTCATTGTCTGTTCTCTTTTATAGGAAATATATTAGTTGCACAAATAGTGGTACCTTCTAGATTTGTGAACATGTTTCCCCATAAATGTACTAGACCATGCATAAACATGCTTGTTTTTTGTTATTTTTAATGTCGGGGTAGGGAACTTCCATTATAGAAATTCCCTCCTTTAATACAGACCTGCAAATCATTCCTAGTTTAGAATATAATAGAATTGCCTAGGGTACTAAGATATTAAATGACTTGCCAATGAGAACTTGCCCTATGTGCCATGAGTCATAGTAATCATGTGAATATATTGAGTAATTTAGCTTTCTGAAAATGTAATTTGTTTAAAATAGGTTAATCTAGATTAACTCAATAAAGGTTATCTCAAAATATTTTGGATCATATTAACTAGGTAAGTGTGATAGTTATAAAATTGTTAGGTCAAATGTTAGGCCATATCGTTTGGCCATGTATGTATATTTGTCATGCTAAGTCACTTAAATTAAGTCTCAAATATATCTTTAGGATGGTAGAGCCCAAGAGAGAATCTTTAATCTCTCACTACATTTGTAAGTATAAAGCCTCTACTAAATAATATATATTATTCAAGAACCTGTTTTAAATATGCAAATGAGTCACTATTGTTGCCATGACTTAACACTGACAATTTGATTGGAATGTCCTGGAAAATTGTCTGCATTTTAAAAGGTGACATCAGATCTTACAAAGGATTATTCTATTTGAAACTGCTATGCTTTGGAAAGAGAAAGTGATTTAGATATTGCTCTATTTAAGTAACATTTTCTGCAATTTCTAGGATTTGGGATAAGATTCTTTCCTGGTTTATGTTCAGACAGCTGCCACTGAAATTTGCTGAGATTTTGCACATTCTCAGCCAGGAAAACTGTCTTCTTCTTCTTTTAGCCATCTGAAAAATTATATAGGGTCTGTGATCTAATTCTCTCTCTCTCTCTCTCTCTCTCTCTCTCTCTCTCTCTTACTCTCTCTCTCTCTCTCTCTCTCTCTCTCTTTCTGCTCTCTCTCTCTCTTTCATTCCTCTATTCTTCCCTGCCTCTACAATATCCTACTCTGATTCATTGTGATATATAATTGACAAGAATATTGAAGGCATTTTTGTAGAGTGCAAAGTCTGGTACCATGCTAGAAAGACTTTTCTAAAGTACAATCTCAGAAACTAAACATCTGCTTTCCCAAAATCAGACTAGCTAAGTGAAGGAAAGGTCATTTCCAGATGAATGACCTCTTGATAAATAATCCTTTGGCCATAGCAATTCTGAAAGCAAAGAAGAATAAAAAATTGTTCCTCATACTCTATGGCCCTCCCTTCTACTTCTGTCATTATGGTGGCACAGTGGCAAGAAAGGGGATAGAAGATACTATAAAACAACCTGCTATCTATTCATTTTAACATGGCTGTTACTATTCTAAATATAAGATTCTTGTTCAGTGGCCAATGAATGTAGAAGAAAGAAAGAAACAAATTAATTTGGAACTTTTTGCTATAAATGAAACCAAACGAAAGACAGAAATTTTAATTGAATCAAAATATGGCTCATAGGATGATATAAAGGAGCTGACAGAGTTAATTTTGTCACATTACCAAAGAAACAGTTTCCTAAGATCCAGTCATTTGTATTGTATGCTCATTATACATATTTACAAATAGATCTTGGTGAAGAAAACAATAATGAATATACTAAGAACATATAAAGAGATAAATAAAGAAAAAAATCTAAAAAGAACACAATAAAACATTTCAAGTTCAATCTACATAAACTTTAATACTCAATGGAAAAGGTAAAAATAGACTTCCAGGTCAGTTGACCAAAATTTTTATGTTTTGTTTTTGATTTTTTTTTAATCATCACAAACAGTAAGGCTACATTAATTGCCCCAAGAATCTGACCTATGCTTTTGTAATAAAGCTCAACATCAGATCCTAGTTCTTGCTCTCTTTTTCCAGTGCCATGTAGATCCAAAATCCAGATTGTAGAAGTTTGTTTGGTTCTCAGCAGCCTCTTGAATTGCCTATACATCAGAAATACAGGAAGAAATTAATGAACAAGGCAACCAAAGTTGACAAAAGCAATAGAGGGACAGCAAGGAGACCAGTAAGAAGGGAACCTTCTTTTTAAATGTTCACAAATAGGCTGAAGCAGAATACAAATGATGGCAACAACGTAGAAGCAAGGCTGGGACTTTTTGGACAGAACCTGGGGACACCCTGGCTGGTGAATCCATATTTTTTATGGGACTGCATTACAAAATGGGAGGATGCATGAAAGAAGAGAGAAGATTTGCATTATACTATTTGACAAAAACAAAAATTAAAATTAAAAAAAGATAAAGAAGGAAACTATATTATACTGAAAGGATCCAGAGATTACAAACCAACATCCATAATAAACATATATATTCCAAATGTCTTAGCATTCAGATTCATAAGGAAATATTAAATAAGCTATAAGAAGATAGAGACTGATTTAAGAGTGACATGAGAGTTCACTATACCACTCTCCATTTTGAATAAATCTCATAGACAAGCAAAAAGAAAAATATGAAATTACACAAATTTCTAGAGAAACTAGAATTAAAAAAACACAATGTCTTCTAAATGGGAATGCAAAGCTAGCTAGATATAGGATAGTTATGGGTATATGGATATAGATAGATATTAGATATCTATACATCTATCTATAACTATCCTTCAATATTGATAGCTATATCTATCTAGATCTATTTCTCAGTGCAAAATGGAAATTTTACCAAAATTAACCAATATTAGGGCACAAAAAATAAGGCAAATAAATTTAAAGAAGCAGAAATAGTAAATACATCTTTTATAGACTATATAACAAACAAAGATAGCCATTGTTTCAGACTGCACAAATAACAAATCCAAATGAAAACATCACAATGAAATCTTAAATAATGAGTGGGTCAAAGAACAAATTATTGAAAAAATAATTATGTAAAAGAAGATAATAATACTGATCAGCCTACCAAAATTCTTGGATATACTTCAAACAAACCTTGGGAAAAAAATCACAACATTACAAACATACATTTACAAAATAGAAAAGGAAACATTAATGAACTGATTTGTATTTTTAAAAGAAAGCTATTAAATGCATAAAAAACTCAAAAAATGAGATTAAAATTAGGAGATAAATTGGAAACAAAAAAGCATAAAGATTATAAATAAAAATAAAACCTAGTATCTTTGGAAAAATTATTAAATTGATAAATATTTAATTTAACTGATGAAAAAGAAAAGGACAAAAATCAAATTTACAAAATATTAGATGAACAAAAGAAAATTACAATTAAAGCAGAAGATACATAAAGAATAGTCAGATCATATCATATGCATATGATACATATATGTAAAACCGAAAACACAAGAGAGAGGAACATTTTCAATAATATAAAATATCCAAACTTTAAGACCTTAGAAATCGTTTTTTTGAAGGTTAAATATTTATGTTTATTATCATTATTTTTTATTAAAGCTTTTTATTTACAAAACATTTACATGGATAATTTTTCTTTTTTTTTTTAACCTTTTGCTTTTTTTTTATTTAATAGCATTTTATTTACAGGATATATGCATGGGTAACATTAACAATTGCCAAACCTCTTGTTCCAATTTTTCACCTCTTACCCCCCACCCCCTCCCCCAGATGGCAGGATGACCAGTAGATGTTAAATGCCTTAAAATATAAATTAGATACACAATAAGTATTCATGACCAAAATGATATTTTGCTGTACAAAAAGAATCAGACTCTGAAATATTGTACAATTAGCTTGTGAAGGAAATCAAAAATGCAGGTGGGCATAAATATAGGGATTGGGAATTCAATGTAATGGTTTTTAGTCATCTCCCAGAGTTCTTTCTCTGGGCATAGCTGGTTCAGTTCATTACTGCTCCATTGGAAATGATTTGGTTGATCTCGTTGCTGAGGATGGCCAGGTCCATCAGAACTGGTCATCATATAGTATTGTTGTTGAAGTATATAATGATCTTCTGGTCCTGCTCATTTCACTCAGCATCAGTTCGTGTAAGTCTCTCCAGGCCTTTCTGAAATCATCCTGTTGGTCATTTCTTACAGAACAGTAATATTCCATAATATTCATATACCACAATTTATTCAGCCATTCTCCAACTGATGGACATCCATTCAGTTTCTAGTTTCTAGCTACTACAAAAAGGGCTGCCACAAACATTCGTGCACATACAGGTCCCTTTCCCTTCTTTATAATCTCTTTGGGATATAATCCCAGTAGTAACACTGCTGGATCAAAGGGTATGCACAGTTTGATAACTTTTTGAGCATAGTTCCAAACTACTCTCCAAAATGGTTGGATTCGTTCACAACTCCACCAACAATGCATCAATGTCCCAGTTTTCCTGCATCCCCTCCAACAATCATCATTATTTTTTCCTGTCATCTTAGCCAATCTAACAGGTGTGTAGTGGTATCTTAGAGTTGTCTTAATTTGCATTTCTCTGATTAATAATGACTTGGAGCATCTTTTCATATGACTAGAAATAGTTTCAATTTCTTCATCTGAGAATTGTCTATTCATAACCTATGACCATTTTTCAATTGGAGAATGGCTTGATTTTTTATAAATTAGAGTTAATTCTCTATATATTTTGGAAATGAGGCCTTTATCAGAACCTTTGACTGTAAAAATATTTTCCCAGTTTATTGCTTCCCTTCTAATCTTGTCTGCATTAGTTTTGTTTGTACAAAACTTTTCAGTTTGGTATAATCGAAATTTTCTATTTTGTGATCAGTAATGATCTCTAGTTCTTCTTTGGTCATAAAGACCTTCCCCTTCCACAGGTCTGAGAGATAAACTATCCTGTGTTCCTCTAATTTATTAATAATTTCATTCTTTATGCCTAGGTCATGAACCCATTTTGACTTTATCTTGGTGTACGGTGTTAAGTATGGATCAATGCCTAGTTTCTGTCATATTAGTTTCCAATTTTCCCAGCAATTTTTATCAAACAGTAAGTTCTTATCCCAAAAGCTGGGGTCTTTGGGTTTGTCAAAGACTAGGTTGCTATATTTGTTGACTGTTTTATCCCTTGAACCTAACCTATTCCACTGATCAACTAATCTATTCCTTAGTCAATAGCAAATAGTTTTGGTAACTGCTGTTCTATAATATAATTTTAGATCTGTTACAGCTAAGCCACCTTCATTTGATTTTTTTTTCATTAATTCCCTTGAAATTCTTGACCTTTTGTTTTTCCATGTGAACTTTGTTTGTTATTTTTCTAGGTCATTAAAATAGTTTTTGGGACTCTGATTGGTATAAGCTAAATAAATAGATTAGTTTAGGTAATATTGTCATCTTTATTATATTTGCTCGCCCTATCCAAGAGCATTTAATATTTTTCAATTGGTTAGATCAGACTTAATTTGTGTGAAAAGTGGTCTGTAATTTTGCTCATAAAGTTTCTGATTTTCCCTTGGCAGATAGATTCCTAAATATTTTTATATTATCAGTAGTTACTTTAAATGGAATTTCTCTTTGTAACTCTGACTGTTGGATTTTGTTAGTGATATATAAGAATGCTGATGACTTATGTGGGTTTATTTTATAACCAGCAACTTTGCTAAAGTTGTGGATTATTTCTAATAACTTTTTAGTAGAATATCTGGGGTTCTCTAAGTATACCATCATGTCATTGGGAAAGAGTAATAATTTGGTTTCCTCATTGCCTATTCTTATTCCTTTTATCTCTTTCTCAGTACTTATTGCCAAAGCTAACGTTTCTAATACAATATTAAATAGTAACAGTGATAGTGGGCAACCTTGTTTCACTCCAGATCTTATTGGGAATGGTTGCAGTTGGTCTCCATTACACATGATGCTTACTGATGGTTTTAAATAGATGCTGCTGATTATTTTAAGGAAAAGTCCATTTATTCCTATACTCTCAAGTGTTTTTAATAGGAATGGATGTTGGATTTTATTAAATGCTTTTTCTGCATCTACTGAGATGATCATATGGTTTTTGTTAATTTGGTTATTAACATGGCCAATTATATTGATAGTTTTCCTAATACTGAACCAGCCCTGCATTCCTAGTATAAATCCTACTTGATCATAGTGTATTATCTTGGAGATGATTTTCTGTAGTCTTTTTGCTAATATCTTATTTAAGGTTTTAGCATCAATATTCATTAGGGAGATTGGTCTATAATTTTCTTTCTCTGTTTTAAACCTACCTGGTTTAGGTATCAATACCATGTCTGTGTCATAGAAAGAATTTGGTAGGACTCCTTCATTCCCTATTTTATCAAATAATTTATATAGCATTGGGGCCAATTGTTCTTTAAATGTTTGGTAGAATTCACGTGTAAATCCATCTGGTCCTGGGGATTTTTTCTTAGGGAGTTGTTTAATTGCCTGTTCTATTTCTTTTTCTGAAATGGGACTATTCAAGCAATTTACTTCTTTTTCTGTTAGTCTGGGAAGTCTATATTTTTGGAGGTAGTCATCCATTTCACTTAGGTTATCAAATTTATTGGCATAAAGTTGAGCAAAATAACTCCTTATTATTTCTCTAATTTCCTCTTCATTGGTGGAAAGTTCTCCCTTTTCATTTTTAAGACTACTAATTTCATTTTCCTCCCTCCTTTTTCTAATCAGATTTACCAAAGGCTTATCTATTTTATTGGCTTTTTCATAGAACCAACTCTTAGTTTTATTAATTAGTTCAATAGTTTTTTTACTTTCAATATTTTTAATTTCTCCTTTTAATTTTAGAATTTCAAATTTAGTATTTGATTGGGGGTTTTTAATTTGGTCTTTTTTCAGATTTTTTAGTTGCAAGCCCAATTCATTAATCTTTTCTTTCTCTGTTTTATTCAAGTAAGCCTCTAAGGATATAAAATTCCCTCTTATTACTGCTTTGGCTGCATCTCACAAATTTTGGTATGACGTCTCATCATTGTCATTATCTTGAGTGAAATTATTAATTGTATCTATAATTTGCTGCTTCACCCAATCATTCTTTAAGATGAGATTGTTTCATTTCCAATTGCTTTTTGGTCTATTTACCCCTAACTTTATGTTGAATGTACTTTTTATTGAATCATGATCTGAAAAGAAAGCATTTACTATTTCTGCTTTCTTGCATTTAATTTTGAGGTCTTTATGTCCTAATATATGGTCAATTTTTGAATAGGTTCCATGAACTGCTGAGAAGAAAGTATATTCCTTTCTGTCTCCATTCAATTTTCTCCAAAGATCTAACATACCTAATTTTTATAATATTCTATTTACTTCTTTAATATCTTTCTTATTTCTTTTGTGGTTTGATTTGTCTAATTCTGAGAGTGCAAGGTTGAGATCTCCCACTATTACAGTTTTGTTGTCTATTTCTTCTTGCAGTTCTCTAAACTTCTCCTTTAGGAAGTTGGATGCCATACTACTTGGTGCATATATGTTTAATATTGCTTCGTTGTTTATGCTGCCCTTTAGCAGGATGTATTTTCCTTCCTTATCTCTTTTAATCAGATCAATTTTTGCTTTTGCTTGATCTGACATAAGGATGGCTACCCCTGCTTTTCTGACTTCACCTGAAGCATAATAGATTTTGCTCCAGCCTTTTACCTTTACTCTATATGTATCTCCTTGCTTTAAATGTGTTCCTTGTAAACAACATATTGTAGGGTTCTGACTTTTGATCCAGTCTGCTATCTGCCTCCTCTTTATGGGGGAGTTCATCCCCTTCACATTTACAGTTAGAATTATTAAATCTGTATTTCCTGCCATCCTAATAACCCCAGATTATGCTTTACTTATTCTTGCCTCCCCCAACACTCTTTCCCCCTTTTAAACTTATGTACCCCTCTTGTATCACGATGCTTTCCCTCTTTATAATCCCTCCCTCTCCCCCTTTGAATCTTTTCCCCTTCCTTCCCTTATTACTCTTATTCTTTTCCCTTTTCCTCTCCCCCTTTTTTAATGAGGCGAGAGAATTTTCTCTAAAACAAAAGTCAATTATTTTTTCTTTGAGCCAACTCTGATGAGAGTAAGATTCATACAATGTTCCTCCCCTCTCTAAATTCCCTCAGATATGATAAGTTTCCTTTGCCTCTTTGTGGGATGTGGTTTCCCTCTTTTTATCCCTCCTTCCCACCTTATTCTGCCATCATCCCTTTTCCATATCTACTTCCCTTTTTTATGTTATATCAGTAAAATCAAATTATACATGTATTGTTTTTGTATATTCACAACAGAAATACAATTCTCAAGAGTTATTTTTACCTTTTCTGCATCTCTTGAGTTCTATGGTTGGAGATCAAATTTTTTGTTTAGTTCTGGTTTTTTCCTTAGAAAGAAATGGAATTCATTTGTTTCATTAAATGTCCATCTTCTTCCCTGGAAGAAAATGCTCAGCTTAGCTGGGTAGTTTATTCTTGGCTGCATCCCAAGTTCTTTTGCCTTTTGGAATATCAGATTCCGGGCCCTTCAGTCCTTTAATGTGGAGGCAGCCAGATCTTGGGTGATCCTTATTGTGGCACCTCGGTATTGAAATGGTTTTTTTTGGCTGCTTGTAAAATTTTTTTCCTTAATCTGATAGTTCTGAAATTTGGCCACAATATTCCTTGGGGTTTTTATTTTAGGGTTTCTTTCAGAAGGTGTTCGATGAATTCTTTCAATGCCTATTTTAACTTCTGATTCTATTACATCTGGGCAGTTCTCTTTGATGATTTCTTGCAAAATAGTATCTAGGCTCTTTTTTTCAATCATAACTTTCCGAAAGTCCAATAATTCTCAGATTATCTCTCCTAGATCTATTTTCCAAGTCTGTAGTTTTTGCAAGTAGATAATTCATGGTTTTTTCCAGTTTGTCATTTTTTTGTTTTTGCTTGACTGATTCTTGCTGTCTCAATGAATCATTAATTTCTATTTGTTCAATTCTAATTTTTAAAGAATTATTTTCTTCATTAGTTTTTTTTACTTCTTTCTGTATATGTCAAATTGAGTTTTTAAATGTATTGTTTTGGTCTGTGGAATTTTTTTCCATTTCACTAATTTTTTTTTTTTTTTTAGTGAATTATTTTCTTTTTCCAATTCACAGATCCTACTTTCTTGAGTGTTCTTTGTCTTTTCCAATTCACAGATCCTACTTTCTTGAGTGTTCTTTATCTTTTCCAATTCACAAATCCTACTTTCTAGTGAATTCTTTATTTTTCCAATTCACAATTCTTACTTTCCTGAGATTTTTTTACTTTTCCACTTCGTATTTCAGGAAGTTGTTGCTCTCTTGTAAGGCTTCTCTTTCCTTTCCCCATTTATCTTCTAACTCTCTTTTGAGACTTTTAATGGTCTCTTCTATGAGAGCATCATGTAAAGGAGGACAATCTGAAGCATTTTTGCTGTTTGAGGTCTCTTCAGGTTTGCTGACCTGCTCTTTTTCTGCATAGAAACTGTCCATTGTTCTTTTCATCTTTTTATTCATGTTTTAAAGCCTTTAGGGTATGTCTCCTAGGCAAGGGGGTTACCAGCTTCCTCTGCAGAGCAGGGAGATATGTAAACCGATTTCCGGCTCCGAGGTATGGGAGTGCTCTGAGTGAGAGTTTTCCCTTCCCCCAACAGGAAGTGGATTCAGCACTGGCCGAGCTATTGAAGTGCCCAGTTGGGCTGTGTGGGTTAGCGATTGCCCTAGGCTAGAGACTAAGGGGTGAAAGTGTCACTGCCCCAGGCCGGAGCCTCTTGTGGGACTGTGAGTATTAGCAGCTGACTGCTGACCCCCATTCTACTGAACTCTGCCGGGAGCTTTGCCCCAGCGTCTCTGCCTGATGCAAATCGGCCCTGGGAAAGCTCTGTGGCCCCAAGCCGAGCCCCCACTGCACAGATTGGAAGCTAACCCGGGCTGTGTCCTCCTGCCGTGCAGGATCACAACTGCCCCAAGGAAAAGCCCTGTACTGCGGGTTGGGGCTGTGAGCTTGTGCTGAGATCTGTGCTTTCACTTTCTGTTTGAGGCTCTCCTCAGAACCTAATTTCTCTCCCAGTCTAAGCTGATCTCCCCCCTGACCCCGGAACCAACCTTTTTTGTCGATACTGCAGATTTTCTTTGGCTGGTGAGTTATTCTACTTCTTATCTTTACGAATTGTAGCAGTCAAGACTATTTTTGAGGCTTGATATAATATTGATAAAGAGGGTAAGAAAAGAGCTTAGAAAGTCGCATGTGCCTTCTCCGTCATCTTGGCTCCGCCCCCCTACATGGATAATTTTTCAACCTGACTCTTGTAAAGCCTTTTGTTCCAAATTATCCCCTTCTTACCTCCACCCCTTCCCCTAGATAGCAGGTAGTCCAATACATGTTGAATATGTTAAAATATATGTTAAATCCAATGTACATATATATATATATTTATACAATTATCTTACTGCAAAAGAAAAATCAAATCAAAAAGGAAAAAAAAAAAGCTTGGAAAGAAAACAAAATACAAGCGAACAACTTTTTTTCAGTTTTGCAGTTCTCAGTTCCTATAGTCTTCTCTCTGGGTGTAGATGGCTCTCTTCACTGAACAATTGGAATTGGTTTGAATAATCTCATTGTTGAAGAGAGCCACATCCATCAGAATTGATCATCATATAGTCTTATTGTTGCCTTGTATAATGATGTCCTGGTTCTGCTCATTTCACTTAGCATTAGTTCATGTAAGTTTCTCCAGGCCTCTCTGAAATCATTTTGTTAGACTTTAGAAATCTTAAAGAACCTGGTCTCAGAAAAGGAAATAAATCTAGAGGTGAAAGAAACTAGCAAAGAAAAACTCTAGTCATAATGGATTTACAGGCAAATTCTATTAACATTTTAAAGAAAAATTAATTGTCATACTTCACAAATTATTATCAAAAATTGAGAAAATGTATCACCCTACCAGAATCCTTTTTGAGACAAATATTGTCCTTAACTAGGGAAAGATAAAGCAGAGAAGGCAATACAATTAATTAATAAGTATATCAAAAATTTTAGCCTAAACTATGTCAAAATGAGGACAGCAATTTGACCAAGAAATTATTATTCATTGTGACTAAGTAGGATTTATACCAGAGATGCAAGGATGGTTCAACATTAGATATTTAATTAGCACAACAAATCATATTAAAAGACAAAACATTCAAACCATATAATTATCTCAATATAGAAGAAAATAAATCTTTTTTTAAAATATAGCATCCTTTTATGCTAAAAAGGAAAAAAAATCCTATAACGTACTGGCAGGCATAGATGGATTTTTTAATGCAATAAAAACAAACCAAAAGTAGGTATTACATGTAATGAGGATAACCTAGAAACTTTTCCAATAACTTCAGGAATAAAGCAAGGGTAGTCACTATTTGATAATTATTTTATATAGTTCTGGAAATATTAGCAATAAAAATTTTTAAAAAAAGAAAGAAAAGCATAAAAATAGGTAAAGAGAAGATAAAACTATCCTTATTTGCCAGTGATTTGATGATATCCTTGGAAAATCCTAGCAATAAAATTACCAAGGGGATATTTAAAAGAACTTGGGATAATAATAACAAAATGAATTTAAAAATAAAATATTTGAAATATTAAGGGAAATGATGTAAAGAAATGGGGATGAATGGAAAAGAGCACTTCTATTTCCCAAATTATATTATAAAGCAGAAGTAATCAAAACTATTTACTATACTGGCTAAAAAAATAGAGAGATGAATCAATGGAATAAACTAAACAAAAAAGAATCAAAAGCAATAGAACTCTATTATCCAAAGGTTGGCAAATTACCTAGGGGAAAAAATGTATTTACTTATTGATGGGAGTGAAAGTGAGGAAGCATTTTCTTTTGATATTGGTGTTCTACAACAGTGGAGTCATTAAACGTTTTCTTGTTGGTTCATGAGATGTAATATAGATAGACCTGAACTTTGAAAATGGATTTCCCCACATATCATATAAGTAACACTCAAGAGAAAGAGACAGGATCATGCAACCTCAGTATGATTATCATATAGCTCCTGTTTTCAATTTTGCTATCACAATTTTCTCATTTCAATATGTGTACCATTTCCAAAGTGTCTGTTGACTTTTCTTTAATGTCCTAATAATATCCTATTGCCTTCATGATAAAACTGGCTCATTTTTCTTTGATTTCATTTTAGCATATATCGTCAGTTTTAAAATTTCCTGCAGCTCTAAATACTCCCCATTGAATAATCAATCAATCATTCCTCTCCCAAGGTGCTTCTCCATAATATAAATCACATACTACTAACTGCTTAGTGAACAAATGTGCATATCAAGCTTAACATGTCCAAAACAAAGTGCATTGACTTCCATCTCACAGACTCAAATCCTTCCCTTTCAAATTGAGGATTTCATCTTTTTAGACACCCAGGTTCACAGCTCTGAATTCCTGTTCAATACCTCACTGTCACTCTTTTATCAGAAACACTATACTCCCCTCCATGCATTCTATTTCTTACAATTTCTCAGACATAATACACCATCTCCAAGCTTCTGTTCCATTGTATTGGCTAGCCACTGTATTTGGAATCTTTTATCCTTCACTATTACACTGGATTCCTTCAAGACACACTTCAAATATGACTTTTTTCTGGAGGACATTCCCATTCCCCCAATCTTGCCTTCACAAATGTCCTTTCATTTACTACAAATCTAATTTGTATACAGCTAATTTTTGTATCTTGTCTCTGTCAAAATGAAAGTGTGGTAAGGAGGATTCTCAGAGAGTTCATACCGCATTTTGAGTATAAAGATTTAAAAAACTAGAAGAAACCAAATTCTCCATTTTGAAAGTGAGGAAGTTAAAGAAGGAAAAGTTTAATTAACATTCAGTTTTGTGACTTGAATGTGACAATTAGTGTTTGAAAATAAGTTCTCATACTCCTTAAAAATTATCTATATTCTCATCATTCTTTCTTTGATTAGCTGGGCTCCATATAATTTTTTACCTGAAGCTACATTTAGAGTTCAATGAATCAAGGAGTTCATTGAGACCTTGGATTCACTTTTGTGACTTTTTACCTCTCCCATAAT
This sequence comes from Sarcophilus harrisii, assembly GCF_902635505.1. Taxonomy (NCBI): domain Eukaryota; kingdom Metazoa; phylum Chordata; class Mammalia; order Dasyuromorphia; family Dasyuridae; genus Sarcophilus; species Sarcophilus harrisii. The sequence continues at coordinate 367,907,360 of NC_045428.1, forward strand.
CTTCCCTTGTTGATAATTTACAACAGTCTCAGAATAATGAGATTGTTGTAAGTGGAGGAGAAGAGGTTGTGTGATGAGGGTTGTTGTGATCTATCCATAGAATCCATATCTAGTAAAGAAAGAAACAAAGAAGGAAGGAAGGAAGTATGGAAGGGAAGGAGAAAAAGAAAGAGGGAAGGAGGGAGGGAGGAAAAAAAGGGAGGAAAGAAGATATGTTGGATGCTGATATGGTCCTGTCTATAGTGTGTTCTTATATTTTCCTATAGAATTTAATACATAAATTGCACATGCTTAATAGTACTTATAACATTTTTCTTAAGATCTTTATTTGTGTCAGATCCTTGAAAAGCAATGCAAATTTTACTATTATTCACTTTTTGTAGATTGTGTTTGGACTAAACAATGCATTAATCAATGGAATCTGGGGATGTTTTTGTTGTTGTTGTTTTGAAAACATTTCTTTGGTCATAATACCATCATTCTTCCATAATTCATACATTGCATTATCTAAAAAGCTCTTGCTTTCTTTCTCAAATAAGTAGTTGTGAGAGATGATTCACATAACAACAGCCACTTCATAGGCTGCTGAGTATAATGGATGAAAAATATGACCAGCGTTGTAGTTGAATTCTTCCTTCTTTGGGACTATGTAGTCATCATCTAAGTAAAGTGAAGATGTGACAAATTCAACAAATATTTATTCAGTGCTTCATATGTGTGCAGATTTGAGAATGTGATTTTTAAAAATAATCCTACAGATCAAGGCTCTTACATTGTTCTGAGAACAAAGAAGGAGAGGTACAATATATAATATTTTCTCTCCTGATAGAATGCAAGCCCTTAAAGGATACTCTTTCATTTTTGTCCTTTTATGCCCAGCCCCTAGCATGGTGTTGTGACATATCCATTGACTAGTTGATTGCAAAAAGAACCACAGGGAAAATGTTTTCCTATATTATAAACTCATTGAGAATTAACCAGAGGAGGGGGCGGAGCCAAGATGGCAGAGAAGGCACACGCGACTATCTAAGCTCTTATCTTACCCTCTTATTAATATTATATCGAGCCTCAAAAATAGTCTTGACTGCTACAATTCATAAAGATAAGAAGTATAACAACTCACCAGCAGAAGAAAATCTGCAGTCTCGCCAAAAAAGGTTTGTTCCGGGGCTGGGGGGAGATCAGCTTAGACTGGGAGAGAAATTAGGTTCTGAGGAGAGCCTCAAACAGAAAGTGAAAGCACAGATCTCAGCACAAGCTCACAGCCCCAATACGCAGTACAGGGCTTTTCCTTGGGGTAGTTGTGATCCTGCACGGCAGGAGGACACAGTCCGGGTTAACTTCCAATCTGTGCAGTGCGGGGCTCGGCTTAGGGCCACAGAGCTTTCCCAGGGCCGATTTGCATCAGGCAGAGATGCCTGGGCAAAGCTCCGGGCAGAATTCAGTAGAATGGGGGTCAGTGGTCAGCTGCTAATACTCACAGTCCCACAAGAGTCTCTAGCCTAGGGCAATCGCTAACCCACACAACCCAATTGGGCACTTCAATAGCTCGGCCAGTGCTGAATCCACTTCCTGTTGGGGGAAGGGAAAACTCTCACTCAGAGCACTCCCATACCTCAAATCGGTTTACATCTCTCCCTGCTCTGCAGAGGAAGCTGGTAACCCCCTTGCCTAGGAGACATACCCTAAAGGCTTTAAAACATGAATAAAAAGATGAAAAGAACAATGGACAGTTTTTATGCAGAAAAAGAGCAGGTCAGCAAACCTGAAGAGACTATTGGCAAACATGCACCAGACTGTCCTCTTTTACATGATGCTCTCATAGAAGAGACCATTAAAAGTCTCAAAAGAGAGTTAGAAGATAAATGGGGAAAGGAAAGAGAAGCCTTACAAGAGAACAACAACTTCCTGAAATACAACTGGAAAAAGTAAAAACATCTCAGGAAAGTAAGAATTGTGAATTGGAAAAAATAAAGAATTCACTAGAAAGTAGGATTTGAATTGAAAAGACAAAGAACCTCAAGAAAGTGGATCGGAATTGGAAAAGAATATAATTCATAAAAAAAAATTAGGGAAATGGAAAAACCCACAGACCAAAACAATAAATTTAAAACTCAATTGGACATACACAAAAAGAAAAAAAGCAATGAAGAAAATAATTTTTAAAATTAGAACTGAAAAATAGAAACTAATGATTCATTGAGACAGCAAGAATCAAAGTCAAGCAAAAAAAAAAAAAAATGATAAACGAAAACCAGAATTATCTATTGCAAAAAAACAGACTTAAAAAATACACAAGAGAGATAATCTGAGGATTATTGACCTCCTGAAAACTAATGAAGAAAAGATAGATACTATTTTTACAAGAAATCACGAGAATTGTAGATGTAATAGAATCAGAAGGTAAAAATAGACATTGAAAGAATTGGAACACTTTCTGAAAGAAACCCCAAAAAAAAACCCAAAGAATAGGGCCAAATTTTAGAACTATCAGATTAAGGAAAAAATTTTACAAGCAGCCAAAAAAAACAATTTAAATACCGAGGTGCCAATAAGGATCACCCAAGATCTGGCTGCCCATATTAAAGGACCGGCCTGGAATCTGATATTCCGAAAGGCAAAAGAACTTGGGATGCAAAGAATAAACTACCCAGCTGTTGAGATTTTCTTCCAGGGAAGAAGATGGAATTTAATGAAACAAATGAATTCCATTTGTTTCCGAAAACCAAACTAAACAAAAAAAATTGATTCCAACCATAGGACCAAGACACAAAAGTAAAAATAACCTTGAGAATTTATTTTGTGGGATATACAAAAGAATACATGTATAATTTGATTTTATGATATAACAAAAAAGGGAAGTAGATATGGAAAAAGATGATGGCAGAATAAGGTGGGGGAGGGATAAAAAGAGGAAACCAATCCCACAAAGAGGCAAAGGAAAACCATTTGGAGGGAATTTAGATAGGGGAGGAACATTTGGTAACTTTACCCACGAGTTGGTTAAAGAAAAATAATTGAATTTGTTTTAGAGAAAATTCTCACTATTGGGGAGAGGAAAGGGGAAAAGAATAAGAGAATGGGGAAAAGGGGAAAAGATTCAAAGGGGAGGGAGGATTATACGAGGGTACTGTGACAAGGGGGACATGTTCAAAAGGGGGAGGGTTTGGAAAGAAAAATGCATAATTGGGGTTAAGGATGGGGAAAAAATTTAGAATTTAACCGTAAATGGAATGGGATGAACCCCACATGAAGAGGAGGCAGATAGCAGACTGACAAAAAGTCGAACCCTCAAATGTTGTTTACAAGAAACACATTTAAAGCAGGGAGAACATATAGAGTAAAGGTAAAGGTTGAGAAAATTTTATGCTTCAGTAGTCAAAAGAGGGGTAGCCCCTTCTTCAGATAAAGCAAAAGCCAAAATTGATCTAATTAAAAGAGATAAGGAAGGAAACTAATCCGTAAAGGGTAGATAAACAAAAACAATATCAATATTAAAATATGCCCCAAGGGTTGGCATCCAACCTTTACTAAAGGAGAAGGAGAGTTGGAAGAAATAAACACCAAAACTGTAATAGTGGGAGATCTCAACTTTGCACCTGAATTAGACAAATCAAACCACAAAAGAAATAAGAAAGAAATTAAAGAAGAAAAGAAGTTAGAAAAATTAGGTATTTAGATTTTGGAGAAAATTGAATGGAGATAGAAAGGAATATACTTTCTTCTCAGCAGTTCATGGAACTTATTCAAAATTGACCATATATTAGGACATAAAGACCAAGAAAGAAAGAAAATAGTAAATGCTTTCTTTTCAGATCATGATGCAATAAAACTACATTCAAATAAAGTTAGGGGTAAAAGACCAAAAGCAATTGAAATGAAACAACTATCTTAAAGAATGATTGGGTGAAGCAGCAATTTAGATACAATTAATAATTTCACCAAGATAATGACAATGATGAGACGTCATACCAAATTTTGGGGATGCAGCCAAAAAGGGGAAAAGAGGGAATTTTTTATATCCTTAGAGGCTTACTTGGATAAAACAGAAAAGAAAAGATTAATGAATTGGGCTTCAACCAAAAAAAAAAAAAGTCCAAAATTAAAACCCCAATCAAATACTAAATTTGAAATTTAAATTAAAAAGGAGAAATTAAAATATTGAAAGTAAAAAAAATATTGAACTAATTAATAAAACTAAGATTTTCTAGAAAAAGCCAAAAAATAGAAAGCCTTTGGTAAATCCTTGATTAGAAAAAGGAGGAGGAAAAATGAAATTAGTAGTCTTAAAATGAAAAGGAGAACTTTCCACCAATGAAGAGGAAATTAAGAAATAATAAGGGTTATTTTGCTCAACTTTATGCCAATAAATTTGATAACCAAGGAAATGGATGACTACTCCAAAAAATATAGACTTCCCAGACTAAAGAAAAGGAAGTAAATTGTTGAATAGTCCCATTTCAGAAAAAGAAATAAACAGGCAATTAAACAACTCCCCAAGAAAAATCCCCAGGACCAGATGGATTTAATGGAATTTACCAAAATTTAAAGAACAATTGGCCCCAATGCTATATAAATTATTTGATAAAATAGGGAATGAAGGAGTCCTACCAAATTCGTTCTGACACAAGACATGGTACTGATACCTAAACCAGGTAGGTTGAAAACAGAGAAAAGAAAATTATAGACCAATCTCCCCACGAATATTGATGCTAAAACTGAAAAAGTTAGCAAAAAGCACAGAAAATCATTCCAGGATAATACACTATGATCAAGTAGGATTTATACCAGGTGCTCTGGTTAATATTAGGAAAACATCAATATAATTGGCCACAAAACCAAATTCAAAACCATTGATCATCTCAATAGATGCAGAAAAAGATTTGGACAAAAAATCCATTATCCATTCCTAATAAAACACTTGAAGTTAGGAATAAATGACTTTCCTTAAAAAATCAGCAGCACTATTTAAAAACCATCAGTAAGCATCATGTGAATGGAGACAAACGCAAACCCCTTAAGATCTGGAGGAAACAAAGTTGTCCACTATCACCTTTATTTAATATTGTATTAGAAATGCTAGCTTTCAATAAGAGTGAGAAAGAGATTAAATGAATAAGAATAGGCAATGAGGAAACCAAATTATTACCTTTTGCCAAACCATGATGGTATACTTAGAAAACCCCAGAGATTCTACTAAAAAAGTTATTAGAAATAATCCACAACTTTAGCAAAGTTGTGGTTATAAAAAAACCCACATAAGTCATCACATTTTATATATCACTAAAAATCCAAAGTCAGAGTTAAAAGAGAAATTCCAAAAGTAACTACTGATAATATAAAAATATTTAGAATCTATCTGCCAAAAAATCGAAACTTTATGAGCAAAATTACAGACCACTTTTCACCCAAATTAAGCTGATCTTACCAATTGGAAAATATTAAATGCGGATAGGGTGAGAAAATAATAAAGAACAAATTACCTAAACTAATCTATTTATTTAACCTATACCAATCAGACCCAAAAAACTATTTTAATGACCTAGAAAAAAACAACAAAGTTCATATGGAAAACAAAAGGTCGAATTTAAGGGAATTAATGAAAAATCAAATGAATGGCTTTTAAATAGATCTAAAATGATATTATAGAGCGCAGTTACCAAAAGCATTTGGTTTGGCTAAGGAAAGATTAGTTGAGCAGTGGAATAGGTTAGGTTCAAGGATAAAACAGTCAACAAAAAAACTTGCTTTGAAACCCAAAGACCCCAGCTTTGGGGAAAGAACATGTTTCATAAAAATTGCTGGGAAAAATTGGGAAACCAATGGCAGAAACTAGGCATTATAATTTAACAATGTACACCAAGATAAGGTCAAAATGGGTTCATGACCTAGGAAAAGATTGAAATTATTAATAAATTAGAGGAACACAGGAAGTTTACCTTCAGACCTGTGAAAAAGGACTTTATGACCAAAAAGAACAGAGATCATTAGATCCAAAAAGAAAATTTTGATTTAACCAAACTGAAAAGATTTTGTACAAACAAAACAATGCAGACAAGATTAGAAGGGAAGCAATAAATAAAACATTTTTACAGTCAAAGGTTCTTATAAAGGCCTCATTTCCAAAATATATAGAGAATTAACCTAATTTATAAAAAAATCGTTTCTGCAATTGAAAAATGGTCAAAGGATATGGACAACCGATGAAGAAATGGAAACTATTTCTAGTCAATGAAAAGATGCCCAAGTCAAAATCAGAGAAATGCAAATTAAGACAACCTAAGATACCACTACACACCCTGATTAAGGTGACAGGAAAAATAATGATTGTTGAGGGGGCGGGAAAATTTGGAATTGATATTGTTGGTGGAGGGAACAAACCAACCATTTTGCAGAGTAGTTTGAAAACTATGCTCAACTGCGTAAAAATGACCAACAGGATGATTTCCAGAAAGGCCTTGAGGGATTTTACACAACTGATGCTGGAGTGAAATGAGCAGGACCAGGAGATCATTATATATTTAACAACAATTTTATGATACCAGTTATGGACCAGGCCATCCTCAGCAACAAGATCAACCAAATCATTTCCAGTGGAGCAGTAATGAACTGAACAGCAGCCCAGAAAAAGAACCTGGGAGATGACTAAAAACCATTACATTGAATTCAATCCCATATTTATGCCCACGATTTTTTATTTTCACAAGTAATTTGAATATTTAAATCTGATTCTTTTTGTACAGCAAAATGTTTTTATGTATACTTATTGTGTATCTAATTTTATTTTAATGTACTTAAATTCTTTCCGCCATCTGGGAGGGGGGGGAAAGAGGTGAAAAATTTAAAAGAGTTTTGGCAATTGTTAATGCTGTAAAGTTACCCATATATCCTGTAAAAAAACTTAAAAAAAAAAAAAAACCTGCTAAAAGTTATAAACGTGATACCCCTTGATCCAGAGTGTTACTACGGGCTTCTATCCCAAAGAGATTAAAAGAAGGGGGGACCCATATTGCAGAATGTTTTGGAGCCCTCTTTGGGGAGAAACTGGAAACTTGGATGCCCACGTTGAGAATTTGGGAAAAATTGTTAGAATATGGGAATTATTACCTTAAGAAAACCAACAGGATGATTTCGAAAGTCCTAAGACTTAATGAACTGATGCTGAGGAAATGAGAGGACCAGGAGACAATATATACTTAACAAAATTTATGACCCAGTTCTAGATCCACCCCAGCAACGGATCAACCAAATAATTTCCAATGGAGGTAATGAACGGAACGCAGCCCAGAGAAAGAACTTGGGATGACTAAAAACCATTACATTGAACTCCCAACCATATTCATGCCCACCTGATTTTTGATTTCCCCAAACTAATTGTAAATATTTCAGAGTCTGACTTTTGACAGCAAAAAAATGGTTTGGTCATGTATATTATTGTGTATCAATTTATATTTTAATATATTTAACATTATGGTCATATCCATCTGGGGAGGGGGGGGGAAAAAGGGGAAAATTGGAAAAGAGTTTTAAAATTGTTAATGTTGTAAAGTTACCCATGCATATAACCTGTAAATAAAAGGCTATTAAATAAATAAATTAATTTAAAAAAAAAAAAAGAGAATTAACCAGAGAATGAATTTGGGGTATAAATTTTGAAATACAGTTTCCAACTGACTATTAAGTCCTTTCATCTACATCATTTTATTCCCTCCTTTTTCGTGTTGAGCTCATTCAGTAATGTCTTTAAAAGCAGAAAAGATCTCTTTTGTCTTATTTAGCCATCTCTACAAGCTTTCTTCCTTCTTTTATTTACCTTTGACAATCAAGTTAAACTCTATTGTGTACCTTGATTTCCAATATTCCTTACAAACGCCAGGTTCTGTGGGACTTTCTAGTGCTTAGGGGGAACACAAAGGTTACCTTTCTTTTATTTGTCACTTGTATGATCTTCAGAATATCAGCCAGATATTAAGTTTTTAATGTCACTCTAACTCAAATAATTCTGAAATTGTACCATTATAGGAGAACCCTGTCATTAAGAAAAATGAAATGAATACAAATTCAGAACTAAATATACACATTGCTTGTTAGAAGTACCTTGTTGCAATTGTTTATTATTTCAATTTGACTTTAATTAGCTATGTGGGAGATATACTGGATAGATTTCTACAGTGTTTATTCAATCCATCTATTCAGCAGTCTCCAGAGGCAAGACTTCTGATTTAGTGCTATATCCATGCTTGGTCAAGCCTTAAACTTTATGAGTTTTGGCACAATTGTAAGACAGAAGCTTTGATGACTGAGACTGCCAAGTACACAGAGCAAATATAAATTTTTATTAGTACAGTAAGAGGCCATAATGTGGAATATCAATGGATAGCTATTGAATTCTTTTATATTTCCAAGTATTAGGGGACATTTGCCTCAGGGAATGAAGAATTATGATATGCTATTTTCTTTAAAGCAGTTTAAATTAAAGATATCCTCATACATTTATCTTCACAATGGCGAGACTAAACTTATGGAGTGAAAAAAGTTTCAGAATAAGAAGCAAAAGATGTGAGTCCTACAAATGGCTTTACCACTGGTATAATCGTGTGAGTTGGGATTAAACATTTTCTCTTACTGTCTCAGTTTCTTTATCTGGATAATGAAAGTAAAACCTTGGAGAGAATCATCTCGTATTAGACACAGAATTCAGGTTTTGTTTATTTGTCATAGTAGTCCTCCAAGACCAGCTATGAAGTTTTAGTGGATTTGAGGTCTATGTATAGTAGAGCAAGGAGTAAAAACAATTATCCAAAGCCAGATGCTTTAAATATCAAAAAAGCATATCCACAGTAGAATGTAGGTGCTAAAAGCAAGGAGTGTTCTGTTTCTGTATTTGTATCCCCTAGCTAAGCTTAACATGTTAGTTTTTAAAAATTCAATTAAAAACTTACACACTTCAACAAAAGTATTGTGAGGAACAAATGAGATAACATTTGAATTTTAGAAAGCCTAATGAACTTGGTATATGCAGGCGTTATTATTACTTATCTTATAATTTGCATTTGTTCATTTCAGCATTTGAAAGGTCCCTTCCTAATTGTCAATCTTCATGAAAAGTCCAGTGACTTTTGGCAATTTAATACCAGTGGTAGGGGAAGAATACTTTTTAAAGAACAAACCCCCTGACCTTTACTAAAGCTAACAATCTTAAATTTTTTGTAAGTACATATTTAAATCTAATCTAATCAATTAGCAAATTTAGTAAGTTCCTTCTCTGTGAAAGGCATGGTAGTGATAGAAACTTAGTACCTGGGTTAAAGTCTATTCCTCCAAGGCAGAATGCACAGGCAATTCACTAGGGTTATAAGTTACAGACAAAATGCTGAGCAGCATTGATAGAAAGAGCCCATTGAGAGATTTCAATACCACTGCAATGACAGATTTATTTTCTGTTCTGTTCCTGCTGTGATTCATTTTTAAAAGTATAAGAAATAGTCCCAGACTTCAAGGAATTTATAGTCTTACTGGAAGGCATAAAAAACAATTAAGAGTAATGGCAATTAAGTAGCAAAAAGTGAAATCCTAGAAAACCAAAAGTTTATCCCAAGTGCATAGATTGTCTACAGATCCTATTGATTAGCAAATAATCCAAAGAGTTAAAAGAAATTCCAAAAAGTTCTTTATACACCAAAATGTGTACACCAGAATATTTTGTAGTAAGAAAGAATTTGAAAAGAAAAAGTTAATGTCCATTTGATGAAGTCCTGAGTAGTTAAATAGACCTTGACCCTGAGCCTATATAACTGTAAACAATGTGGAAGCCTGGCTGCTCCTAGAGGTAATCTGGGAGAGAAATTGATAGAATTATCAGTGGACTTTTTAATTAATTGATTAGGCTTTTGTTCAAGTGGACTTTTATTATAGCTCCACCACAGGTGGGGAAGACTGATAGAATTCTTAGTGAATTCTTCATATTGATAAAACCATCTTAACTCCACAATTACTGTATACAATCACTAAGTCAGGTTATGATATCAATCCCCCAAGGTTATATTTCCCCTCTAAAAGGATCTAATTGTACTTCACTAGCTCCCTAACTCCTTTTAGGGTGCTAAATCCCTTTTAGGGTTAACCTGCTATTCAATGTCATATTCCCACTTCATTACATCTTCACCTAAGTGGCATTTTCCTCTAAATTACTGCCAGGAAACTTATCTTCCTCTTTGTTGCTTAAAACCCTCTCTCGCTAAAAATCCCTTATAGATTTATCCTACTCTTATCAGAGTAATAAAATTTTTGCCCCTTGATTTGGGGGTTTATACCAACAATTTCTTTTAAAACACTTTGCCACACCAGGTCTGTTGCAGCCGTCTGAGATGAATGTTAATGAAGAAGAGATATGAAAATGTATCTTTCTTCCTTTTCAGAAATAGAGGACTATTAGTGGGGAATTCTACATATACCACTGGACTTGATTTATATGTTTCTTAATTTTGTTTGTTTTATTCTCCTCTTTCTTTTTTACTCTTTATTATAAAGAATACCTCTCAAGATAGAGTAGAGGAATTGAACGGCATGGGAAATTACAGTAATGTAAAACAAACTTTAGTTTGTATAAGACAAATATTAGTATTTATAAAGAATATATAAACAGGTGTTCAGTTCAATTCAGCAAGTGTTTTTATGTGCTTATGTATTACAGGAGGTGGGGATATAGAAACAAAAAAGAAACAGTCTGTCTCAAATAGATTATATAATACTGGGAGAAGTTATATACAAAGGTAAATGCCAAATAAGTAGACCTGTTCTGTTGTGCATTGCTCATGTCAATTATGTTTTCCCATATAGATTTTTTAAATGTGGTTCTTGTAGGGAGATATGAATAGATATCCCCTTTTCACCTATACTTCTTCAAGGGAAACTTTAATTTCAGTCTTTTGCAGGACAGGATATTAGGAATACAGAACTGGCCACATTAATCTTCCTAGAATGGGAAAACAAAACTAAGAATTATATATTTTTTCCTCCCTTGTTAGTCTAAAGAAAATTATTTTTAGGTTCAAGCTACAGTCTTGGTCCTTATTTCTCAAGGAATGCTCCAGGTAACATATCCAAAAATTTGACTCCCTCCTCAATGAATGGCAGTTGCACAAAGACCATCACAAATATTGAATAATAACTAATCAATTTATCCAAGCTTACAGGAAAATAAATTAGAAGAGATTTACTTGTTAGAATATACCAGAAAATATTCAGGGTGAATACTGAGAGTGAGATATCTCAGACCAACCAAAAGGGAGAAAGTCCTCAATCTCATTCAAGACGAAAAAAAAAAAATCTGTGAAATCTTTAGCGTTAAAAACTGGGGGGAAGGACATGATTAAATCCTTGGATTACTTACATGTTGTATTCTTCCTGGAGTCTATCTATTTCTCTAAGCACCTCTTTCTGGAGAAAACATGAGATATCCTCTCCTTAAAAAAACTAGGATCTCCCCTCTTCCAAGCTCTTACCAATTCCACCCCTCACATGGGCATGAAACAATGGACAATCACCCTCCATTGTTAATGAGGGTCTTATACAAAGGGACCCAAAATTTGAGTTCCATTCATAAAATTTCAGGAGAAAAACACTAATAATAGTGTTTAGTGATAGTTGAGCTGGGTCCTAGGTCCTGAAAAGAGGTGTGGCTACTAACAGGAAAAAAAGAAAAGCATTCCAAGATAGGGAAGACATAAGAATAGGGGAGTGCATAATATAATGAAAAGATAATTGGAGTAGGAGTTAAGATGCCTAGGATAGAAACCCAATTCTGTAATTAACCTATTTAATGACATTGAACATGGCTTCAACCTCAGTCAAACTGAGACCTGTTGAAGACCTTAGCTCAAAAAGACCAAGATCTCTCACTGCATTCAGGGTCCTCTCCATTTATCTTGATCTATATCTTGCCACTAGACCCAGATGGTTCTGGAGGGGAAAGTGAAAAAGGTGACCTTGCACATCCCTTCCCTCACTTAAATCCAATTCACTTGCATGTCATAGCATCATCTCCCTAATGTCATGTTTCTCTTTGAGAATGAAGAACAAACAACAACTTAAATCTCTGTTCTCTATGCATGAGATAACAGGCTTGAGTTCTATTCTAAGTTCTTTTCTAATTTATGGATTCTTGAATTTTATTTATACTATTTCCTCTAAGAAAAAATAGAGGAAGACTGGTCATTCTTTCCAGTTATTGGATCCACACTCTCCAGAATGCAGTTTATAAGACAGGGTATAAAAGCACAAGATAAATCTACAAATGTATATTTCCTGCTGAGTTTACATTCAGCTTAATGTAGCTCCTTACAGAGTGTCTTTATACTCTGTAAAGAAAAAGTAGATGAAAAACCATACAGGTACTTAAAAAAAGATAATATCCATTTTATTGCTCTAGAAAATATAATAAGCCAGGCAAAATGATCTTGATGAGTACACCTTGTGCAATAGTAACAGTACCCATCATTGCTGATGAAGTTATTAGTAAGTTCATAGGGCAGGTAATATGCACTCCACCTTAGTGATAAAAAATATTTTTTCTTTCCTGTGGACTAAGAGTTCTTGTAATTATTGTTAATTATTTATTTTTTTTCATATTGCCTAGCACAGCTGAAGTGAATTTTTTTTAGCTGCCACAGCACATGAATGAATGCTCTGCACACTTTCTATATGCCTGGTAAAAATCTATCAAAGAATAATTTTTAAACATAGTGGCCATGAAGTGGACCACCTGAGACCCATTGAATTTTGGAATGGTATGTCTCCTTCATCAGTCATTTTCAATGTTACAAAAACATCAACTTCAATTTCACACTTCCATTTTTTCTCTGCTTCACATGCTGCATGGGCCTTTGTCAAGTGCTATCACTGTAGCTGGATATACTATTAACTTGATTTTAATTAGTGAGAAACCAAGGCAGCCTGCGTTAAATGTCTCACAAAGCTTTGCAGATGACTCTAAATGCCTTAAGATATAAATACCTTTAGGCAAATGCAAATACAAGTGGCTTTGCATATATTCATATAGTTTGCCCTTTCAGCTTTATGAGCTGAAATGACTGAAAGAAAAAAAAAATAAGGTAAAGAAAAAGGATGTAAAGATCCACATAGTTGTCTGCCAGACTTTTGTCCAAGTGAGATCAATCCAGGGGTCTTAAAAAGTTTATCTTGGGAATAGGATAAACCACTCCAGGTTTTACATAATTTTCAGTCTAGAAATTCCAGTTCAATGAAATAAATGTTTATTGATATGAAAGAATTTCATCCATCTGAAAAAGATAATTCTTTCCCTCCTGCCATTTTTGGTTTCAGCATTTGTTCTCATGATTTTCAGTGATTTGATCCAATTCAGCAGACATTTATTATTATTATTATTATGCAAAAAATTGGGTTAAAATCTGGGAGAATAAAGATTGATACCAGAGTCCCTGTAGTTAGAGAGTTTACAATCTAGTCTGGAAGAGTTATGATTCATTGGAAAGGTCAAGAGTTAAAGAGTATGGGTTTACATTCTAATACCTTATTATGGCCTTAAAAAATCCTCCATAATCTGGTTCCAATCCTTCTTTCTAGATTGATTTTAAATTATTCATTCTGATGAACTGTATATAGTAACCAAACTTACCTTACTATTATTCCTATTAAAGACAGTTCCTCATTAGCTTCTATGTCCTTGCAGAGGTTTCCCATGACTAAAACACCTTCCCTTCTTATATCTAAATCTTGAATCTCTAGCTCTTCTAAAACTGAATTAGACATTCCAAGAAATTCCAAAAAAGGATTCCAAGTTCATTATACCATGTTAATATTCCTTGTACTATATAACAATGTTGGAGATGGAGCCAAAATATGATTATTTGCACATATATATCCATCCCTTTAGAGAGCAAGACAGATAGAAAGACAGGTAGATGAGACATATAGAGACAGACAGAAACAGAGAGACAATGACAGAGAGACAAGAGGCAGAGAGAAGAGAGAAGGGTACCAAATCCTTCTGTTATAGTCTAATATTTCTAGTAAGGATGGCCTACCTAAACAAATATTTTCTAAATCATCTCTCTGACACCATTTTCTCACCTCTATATTTTATCTTTCAAAATATTAACAAATTAATCTTTTCAAAAACCTATAGTGGCTCCTCAGGGTTTATTAATAAAAATTAAACTTTTTAACCTGACATTCAAATCCCTTCTAATCTGGTTTCAACCCTGCTTATCTAGCCATATCACATGATTCTTCCCTACCTGTACTTTTCACCTTAATCAAACTTATGCATGAATTTAGGCAGCTAGGACACACTGATCTAAAGCCAGTACCTAAACATGAGTTCAAATCAGACATTTAGAAGCTCTGTGAACTTGGGCAGGTCTTCAGTTTTTTCATCTATAAAACAAGATAAGAATAGCACATACTTCACAGGGTTTTTATGAGAATCAAAGAAAGTATTCATAAATCACTTTACAAACTTTAAAATTCCATATAGATACTGGGCATTATTATCATTATTATATTTTATTAGAGCAGAGATTCCAATTTTGTCTTCTTGTTATTCAGTTGTGTCCAATTCTTCATGATCTCATGAACAATATTGTCCATGAGATTTTCTTGGCAAAGATCCTGGAATAGTTTGTCATTTAAGTCCTGTCTTACCATTAAAATAACTGATTACTGTGAAATGATTAATAAAAAGGCAAATGCTGCAGGGATCAGGTTGTAATGGCAGCTGGGATAGAATGGAAAAAAGAAAAAGAATCCAGGACAATAGAACTGAAAAGAGATAACCAATTGGAGGAAAAAAGAGAAAAGGGAAGCTATATAAAGAAATTAAGGAAGCTGTATTAAGCTACCTTCTCATGCTTTGCTGATGAATATAAATAGGATTCCTTAGACATTCCCCATCCTGGCCACAAATAGTGTTCTATTTTCCAAGTAGAGAAGTGCAACCTACGCAAATGTAAGAGAAAAATCAGTGAATGATTTTAGGTTGATTTTAGGATAATTGATTTAGAAAAAAGAAGAAGCCATAAAGATCATCTAGTTCAATCCCTCATTGCATCTTTGAGAAAGTAGCTCTGAATAGCTAATATCAGTTAATAGTCCAAGGTCACAAAGGTAATAAAAGGCAAAAAAAGTATTTGGACTCAGGTCATCTGAATCCAAATCTAGTATTCTTTCCAATATGTAGAATAAAACATCTATTAATCTTGATGTTTGAAAAACTGAAAATTCAAAAAAACTTTTATTTTGCTTTTTAATCTTTTTTTTCATACTCCATGACACATTTTTCTAATATTTAAAATTATAAACCAGAATTCAAGTAAAAGATTTTAAAATGCATATACTTAGCTGGTAGCTTTTCTGCCTTGCCCTGCAAATAATGTTCAGCTAGAAAATATGGAAAAAGAGCCACAGCTTTCCAATTTTCTCTCCCCCCAAAAAAATCCACCATAATTTTGATTATCTGATGATATGCTCCTTGTAAAAACTTGTGGAATATTCTGTTTTTTCTAGCTCTGACTGACTTTTGTAAGATCATTGGTCAAACTGTGTTCTAAGTCTCAGTAGAAGTATGATGATTGTTCCTAGGTTTAAGGGCCTCCCACCATTCTTTGTCTTTTAGTTCCCTGGGTAATCATTGATTAGTGTAAGAATCATTAGATAAAATACTTCTAATTAGATACAGATTGAATTTGATTGAATTCCACAACAAAAAATAATATTTTGTTATATGCTGAAGAAGACAATTCATGATCTTTACCCTTATGGGACATAAAAAGTACTAGCCTATTATATTAGAAAACTTTGGTTGGATTCCTTCTTCAAACACTTAATGCCTAGGGAAAGGACAGCTAGGAAAAGCAATCGATTGCACACTGGACCAGGAGACCCGAGTTCAGTTCCAGCCTCAGACACTTACTAGCTATATGACCTAGAAAATCATTGAACTCTGCTTGACTCAATTTCCTCATCTGACAATGAGCTGGAGAAGGAAATGACAAACCACTCTAATATTATTACCAAGAAAACTCCAAAAAGAGGTCACAAAGAATTGGACATAGTTGAAAAATAACTAAACCAGAAAATAGAACTTTGGCTTTCTAAGCCATGTTTCCCCCCAACCACGACCAATAAAATGAATAAAATAAATAGCTCCTATCTCATAGAGTTGTTATGAGAATCATATAATACCCAGTATAATAATACCCAGTATGTAAAGCACTTTTAACAACTTAAGACTCTATATAGATATGAGCAATTGCCATCTGTTTATAAGGAGCTGAATATATTGTTCAGAGTTTATTTTTCATAATTTTTTTTAAGTTGAGCAAACTATATTCAAAAAGTGAGAGAATGATGGAATCTTTACAAATGAGGATTTTCTCTATAATTGTCTTGTTTTGTTTTGTTCTATCCCATTGTTTATTTTTCTCCCACATGCTTTAGGGTATCCAACTTGACCACGTATAGTAAGAACAGCTGGGGTCTATCTAAATGGACGCCTGGGCCATCAGACAGTCACAGAACAAATGAGACCGTGGGTGTTCTTTTGCAATCGGGAAGGGAAGCTGCGACAGGAACCGCCTGTCAGCAGAGGCTGTGCTGGAAATTCAGCTGGGAGCCCCCGTCTCTTCTGTGACAATTCTTCAAAGATAAGAAAACCAGGAAAATGTTTTCTGACTGTTTCAGGGGCTCTGTTTGAAGTTGACATTCACAAAAAGAAGAAATGTTTTTAAAACTCAGCATCTGGAATGCATTTCTGTTTTCTCGTTTTATTTGATTTTAACATTTTTTGAACAATATTGTAGCCTGTCATTTTTTAAAACAACAAAAGCACAGAGAGTTGTCAGAGTTATTTTTTTTTACAACTTTATATATAAATGTTTGTTACACTTCCTAAATGAAAAGAGACATGTATTTAAATTCCAGTGTAATCTGGAGGTGAGTTGGACTCTTTTTGCCTCCCAAGCATGGTGTTATCTGAGGCATAACCAGCTTCCCAACAAACTCCTGGGACATTTTATAGGATACATTGGACAGGCTGAATTGCCAGTGACTCTTTCACTTTATACTGTGTTTGAATACCTAGCTAAGCTTCAACAGTCATCAATTAAATTTTCAGCTTAGTGCTTGATTTAGGGGCTACAGCCATGTACCCTCACTAGCTATATGCGACTTTTCACAACAAACATCTGGCTTTTCATAGAATGCCCACTACTAGGAGTTCCTAGGAAAGCACACTTTTCACCTTTAGTATCAATAACCTTTCATTTATAATGGCATGACATCCTGAACAGGTAACTTTAATAGCATGCATAATTTATCATAATGCTTCTGCAAGGCTAAAGAGAACTGACATAAACTAAGAACTTTATAATGCAGGATTAGCTTTATGAAACAGTTCTGTACTTTCATAAAGAGTCCAAAGAGCAATTATTCTGTGTATCTACCTGCCACTGTAAAGTTGTTGGTTCAATCATCTTTGACCAATTACTGCTTTATTATATTTTCTTTTTATTTTTATGGTAGAGAATGCATTTTTTTCCCACAACCAGTCCTTGAACACAAAGACATTAGCAATTGGTTGTGTATATGTGGGGGTAAGGTGAGGAGGACCTTGATTTTATCTATACAAACAGGTTAATTGAGTCACCAATTTTTCTTTCTAATTTTTAATAAAAGTTGTAAAGAATTTTTTTAATTTTATCTTTTTTAAAAGAAAAAAAAAGTAGTATATGAGATAAAGCCAAAAGGAAAATAGTTATCAAATATGTTGTTTAAAAATGCTGTAGTTCCTGGTAACCTTATATTTGTTTAAACAATATATATGTTAACAGAGACGTGTGCATGATAAAGCTGGTTATGACACAGATTATATCCCAGATAAGAATGATTATTGAGATCATTAGAGATATATTTGGGTTATGTCCAGTATTAGTAGCCAAAAGAAATGGAAATGTTTAATACTATACCTACACACCTGTGTGTGTGTGTGTGTGTGTGTGTGTGTGTGTGTGAAGAGAGAGAGAGAGAGAAAGAGAGAGAGAAAGAAAACTATTAACCATTTTATAAGTTAGGGCATTGGGCATATCAAAGCTTACAATATCACTTTTGGTATAGCTTAATAATTATACATATATACATTATAGGGTATTCAGCTTTCAAACAATTTAAAATGCCATCAAAAAGAATTTTTAATAACCATGGTCAGTCATGAGACTTTTTAATATTTTCAAAATGTAGCATTTAAGATAAAGTAAGAATGCCATAATTTACTTTAATGGTGAGATTGCCATCTGTTATGAGATACTGTCTGCCTTTTTTTTTTTTTTTAAAGAAAAGTAAGATTTCTATTTAGTATTGTCTATGAAGCCTGAAGCACATTTTGAAGTGTTACATATGTATTATAGAATGTTGCTATTTCTTCCTTTGATATTCTGCAAAATGCATGTTGGTATTTTATATTAGTATTAAGAATTCATTTTTGTAATATATGCAGCAAGACAATTTTCAAAACATTAAGCACAGTAAAGATCTTGGGGCACATTTATAATTTTCATATTCCAGAATAACGTTTTTTTTTTCCTGTCACAGAGAGAATTTGCTTTTCATGTAGTATATATGTTTCATCTTATATTTACCTGTTAATAAATGAAATTTCATTAAATTTAAAGAAAGTTCTCCTAACTGTTGGAAAAGAAATAAATCTGCATTAGGTTTTCAAACTAAACAAGTGTTTTAGAGAATTCTTTTTTTTTAAATTTTCCCAGCCATCGAAGTCTGATTATGGTGAGAAATATTCCAATGTATATCTTCAGGAAATTTAGAAAACAATAGGAAAATAAGACAGAAGAAATGTCAACAAGGAGATAAAGTGTGTAATTTACTGGGAAGAGTTCTGTATTTGGAATTACAGGATTATTCTGTCAATTCAAATCTGGATTCTGCTAGTTACTATCTGAGTAATTTCAGACAACTCCTTTACATCTTTGGATTTTAGTTTCTTTATCTTTAAAATGATAATAGGATGCTAGGAAGAATAAATTTGTACTCGGCTTTAAAATTCTACCTGGTTTAAATCTATGTTAATTCATGGCCATTTAATTTCTGTCAAAATAAATCTCTCTCAGCCCAAACAGAGGAATAATTTGAAAGTTAAAATCTAAAGTTAGAAAGTCAAGGGGGTCTGTCTACATGATACAAAATTAGTGATGTGGGTTAATATCAAGCAATATTTGATACTGCCCTTCTATTCTATCACTTTTTTTCCAGGCTCTGACAAAAGTTGAAATTTTTAATCTAAATTTGATACAGAGTCAGTCAGAATCTCTGGACAAGAAAGATGTCTGCAGTGGTTGTCACTGTTGCTTTCATATGAAGAATATGCTACTTTAGGGGTTCAGAAAGAGGGCTTGCCAAATACAGGCAACTGCTAGAAATTCAGTGCCATTCAATTTCTTTGAGATTTCATAGGGATTTCTGTTCCATTCAATAAGCAATGAGTTCTGACTTTAATTTCCCCCCCAGCTTGCATTTCTGAGGTTGGCAAACTATAAGATCTTGTTAGTCAGCTTGTTCAGGACTTTCCTTTTTAACCTACCCCAGCTTTATTTTCTTTAGTGACTTAATCAAAGGTAATTTGAGTTCACATTTTTGTATCAATGGTTGTATTTAAGGAGGTCTTATCTGATTTCCATCACCAATTACAGGGTTGCATTTCTTGTTTATATCCATCTCAAAGCTGACAAGGCCCTTGTTTGATTTCGATAGGAAGTAAGGCCTTCATGTAATGTTAAAAGACTCCAAAGCACATTTGTTCTGGTAAAATTATATCAAGGGAAATGACTTTTCCTAATATGAAATGAGGATGTGGTGGTATAGGGTGGTCTCTGCCACTTTGGATGAAAAATAAATTGTGAAACCTCAATAGTAAATATTTGCCTGAGAGAACACAGTGGGAGGGAAATTACAGTGTCCACAAATATCGCCATTAAGGGGATTTGAAGTCAGAGGTTAATGTAACAGGAGTTGGTCTCGCCAAAAAGGTCACAAAAGGTCAGTCTACTAAGCATAGAGTGACTTGATGATTTTTAACTATTTTTGGCAAGAAAAACATCGAGAGTAGCTGCTTTGGGAGTAGGGAACAAAGGTTGAAAATACTAGAAAATTAGCTTTAAGAAAAGGTACATATCAGTTAACTTGGTTGCCTTTACAGGTTTACTTTCTCTAACCGTAGACCTGTGGATTAAAAACAACAACCAAAAAACCATGTTGATTTTTTAAAGTGAAGAATATAACACTTTAAATGCTTCTATATTATAGATATATTCAATTCTATATGAGATAAATACCTGGTAAGTACTTAATGTATACAAGAACATTGTACTAGATTGTTTTTTGGGGGGAGATGAGTTTTTTTTTTCATATTTCTTACACTTCACTGGTGCAGGGAACACTTGGTGTATAAACTCTCTTCTATAAATAGTCAACTTTCTATAATTTACAGCCTTTAGACAATGGCCTAGGGCAGAGATGACAAACTCCCTGCCAGCAATTGGTAACTTGTTGACAACAACTCTTCTCCACATCATTGGTCCAGGTCATTAAGAGGTTAAATGATTTTACAGTAGTCATACAAATTATAAAAATCAAAGAAAGGATTTGAATAGCACTTTTTGACTCAGGGGCCAGGTTTATATAGAAATAGATATGTATAGATATATAGATATATATAGTACTACTAGGTGGTGATAGTTTAAATTCCTTCAAGACAGTGAAAAAACACCAACACAAACAGTTATAATAAATTTATGTCACAGAGATTGCACTCTATGGAATATGTATGAAGAAGCTCTATAATAATAGCTGATATTTGTATAATGTTTTAGGTTTTTCAAAGCACTGAACAAATATCAAATTTGATTCTCACTATAATCCTGGAAGATGATAAGATTTATAGTATTCTCATTTTACAGATGAAGAAATTGAGAAGTATTTCATTCAGCTAGTAAGTGTTTGAGGACAGATTTTAACTTGGGTCTTGGATGATTCTATATCCAGTTCTCTAATTCAGTAGTTATTATTGTGGCATTTTAATAATTTGTTCCATCTAAATATAAGAAAGGCTCCCCATATCTTCAAACCCAACTAATATAATTAATAAGATGCTCTATGCCCTGATATCTCTATCAAATAAGATTGTCTCTTTGATTCAGTTGTAGAATCAGTCAAAAGTACAAACAAGGTGTGAATAATTTCTAGACACCTCTGTTGAATCAAGTAATCAATCAAAGATGTAAAGTAGATTCAACCTCATTCTTAAGCAATATAGGATAAATGAAGTACTTGGGTCAGTGAATAAGAACAAATGACATCCCAAAGGAAATGAAGAGAGCCAGACAGCTCCTGTGGGGCTTGGCTAGAGCAGAAAGACAGTTGATAATCCTACATTTCCAAATGAAGCCAGTCTGCTAGTATAACAAATCAGTCATGCCCCTGAGAGGAAATTACTTTGGGGCTAGGGAAAAGGAGGAAGAGAGAGGATATATATCCTTTCCACTCCCTTTAGAAACAATCCTTATGACCTTTGAAAAGTCAAATGATTTTGGACTTCCCTTTGGCATTGGTAGCAGTGTTGTCAAAGTGTCAATGACTGAGTCAGCATTAGAAAATGAAAGACATATAAAGGACAAGCTGGACACACCAAGAAAAGGCAGATTCTGAGCTCTTAAAGAATGTTTTGAGTACTTCATTAAGGAAGAAAAGGACATATCCAAACTGACTTTGTGAGATACCTCTTTTCAATATGTTTTCTAAACCTGAGCCTACTTTGAAGTTTTTTGGGACACTGTCTCAGGCTTTTATGGAAATGTTTTTGTACTAAATGTTCTTTTACTATAACACATTAGAAAAAAACTTTTCTAAAATTGTCTGGTTGATGAAAATCAAAAGATCATAGATTTTGAGCTGGAAAAGTCCTTAGAAGTTCTTGAATCCAAGTTTTTCATTTGTCAGATTTGTCAGATGAAGAAACTGAATCTGAAAGAAGTTAAATAAATTGGCAGGATTTATAAAGCTAGTAAAGATTTGAGGTAGGATTTCAATTCAGATCTTCCTAATTCTAACTACATTCATTTCATCAGCTCGTATGGGGAATAAACCAGAAAGGAGCTCATGGGTGATAAAATTAGAGAACCCCTTTCCTTCAAGTTTATTTTTTAGAACCCTAAGGAGGGAAATTGTCAGCTGTACTCTAAGTACACTCAAGTCCCCTTTTGCTAGTAGTGATTGGGAGTGCATGCTCAGCGTACTTGCTATATTTGGAAGACACTCAAGATTTTATGGCTTTAAAAAAAAAAGAATAGACTAATTTGGTTATGGACCAAAACAAGGTGGTAGGTCACATGTCTTCCATCATTCATCTCTATATCCAATTTTTTTCCCCTTAATGAGATTTGCAAACCATGTTATCAGCCAGCCAATCCAAGTCTACTGACATGCCTTGCATGAGCATGGGATAGTCAATAGAATTCTAGGCTTGAAGTTAGGAATATCTGAATTAAAATTTCTTCTTTCACATTCATAGGATCAATGATTTATAAGTAGGAAGGCTATTAGAGGCCATCAAGTCCAACCTCTTTGCTTATTGACTAAAAAATTGAAGCAAAGAAAGAGAAAATGACTTGCCTAGAGATATGATACTATTAAGAGTGTGAAGTAGAATTTAATACAAGTTTTTCTTACTCAGAGCTCTATATGTAACATATACACTATATCATGGAGCAAGCTATTTACTCTCAAGCTCTTCATATAATTCTTCAGTATTTATCTTCAACACAGATAGATTATAGTTACTGGAAAAACCTCCTTAAATAGGAATTTCCTGTGCAGATGATGTATCTGATCAATTATTCACAATATGAATCTATACTACCTATAGACATTTTATACTATGCAATAGATTATAATTTTGTTAAATCAGGGCCTATATCCCAATCCCCCTTTTGTTTCTCCTACAATCTCTAATCATGCCAGAAGATAGGGAATTTTCAAACAATCAGAACTAGAGAAAATTCAGTATTTAAAGTCAATAATGGAAAGAAATAACAAATCTCTGAGACTTCTAATTCTAAATTCTTCATTTCAAGGAATCAAAATTTCAATCAGTGAGCATACTGCTAACAATAATACCAAGTATAACTATACATTTTTGATAACTATGATGTATGAAGGCCTTGAAGAGGCAACAGTTGGTATAATGTGGGGTCTTGTTTAAGAAGACCTGAGTTCAAGACCCACCTCAGAAACTTACCAGCTGTGTGACCCTGAGAAAATAACTTTTTTTTAAAATGTTGTTATTGTAATTTTTTATTGACAGACCATATGGCTGGGTAATTTTTTTACAACATTATCCCTTACACTCATTTCTGTTCTTACTTTTCCCTTCCCTCTCTCCAGCCCCCCCCCTTGCCAAAACTGGCAAGCAGTTTTATACATGTTAAATATGTTATAGTATATCCTAGATATGATATATGTGTGCAGTTCTCTTGTTGCACAGGGAGAATTGGATTCAGAAGGTAAAAATAACCTGAGAAGAAAAACAAAAATGCAAACAGTTTACACTCATTTCCCAGTGTTCCTTCTCTGGGTGTAGGTACTTCTGTCCATCATTGATCAATTGAAACTGAATTAGATCTTCTCTTTGTCGAAGATAACTACTTCCATCAGAATACATCCTCATACAGTTATCGTTGTTGAAGTATATAATGATCTCCTGGTTCTGCTCATTTTACTTAGCATCAGTTCATTTAAGTCTTTTCAAGCCTCTCTGTATTCATCCTGCTGGCCATTTCTACAGAACAATAATATTCCATAACGTTCATATACCACAATTTACCCAACCATTCTCCAATTGATAGGCATCCATTCATTTTGCAGTTTCTAGCCACTACAAAAAGGGCTGCCAAAACATTTTGGCACATACAGGTACCTTTCCCTTCTTTAGTATCTCCTTGGGGTACAAGCCCAGTAGTAGCACTACTGGATATCAAAGAGTATGCAGTTTGATAACTTTTTGGGTATAATTCCAGATTGTTCTCCAGAATGGTTGCATTCTTTCACAACTCCACCAACAATGCATCAGTGTCCCAGTTTTCCCACATTCCCTCCAACATTCATCATTATTTTTTTCTGTTATCTTAGCCAATCTGACAGGTGTGTAGTGGTATCTCAGAGTTGTCTTAATTTGTATTTCTCTGATCAATAGTGATTTGGAACACTTTTTCATATGACTGGAAATAGTTTCATTTTCATCACTTGAAAATTGTCTGTTCATATCCTTTGATCATTTATCAATTGGAGAATGGCTTGATTTCTTATAAATTGGAATCAATTCTCTATATATTTTGGAAATGAGGCCTTTATCAGAACCTTTAACTATAAAAGTGTTTTCCCCGTTTGTCTGAGCAAATAACTTAATCCTACTTTCCTCAGTTTCTTTACCTATAAAAAAATGAGCTAGAGAAGGTAAGGCAAATTATTCTAGTATTTTTGCTAAGAAAACCCCAAATGGGTTTTGACACAACTGAAATGATAGAAAAACTACAAATGAAAGTTTTGATACTTCCTCTGGCCCACTAGAATTCAAAACTGGAAATATTTTCTTGCATTGGACTTCTCCAAACTTTTAGGTAGGATAGGTGATATAGTGGATAGTGTACTGGGTCTAGATTCAAGAAGACCTGAGATAATAATTATAAAGTGCTTAGCACAGTACCTGTACATTAAAAGCATTATACCAATGTGTTTGTTATTAATCATTGGTAATGATTATGTTAACATTTAGAACTTATAATTACTATTATTATATTATAATTTATTATTATTATTATTGTTATTATTATTATTATTATTGGTAGTTCTCTTCTTAAAAGTGTTATGACTTTGAAACACATTGTAGAACTTGTACTTTGTTGGCACCAACCTTTGGCAATGATATCAGACAAAACTTCCCTTACCATTTCACTATTATACTTTTCACAGAGGCTCTTCCAAAACTGTTTTCCCCTTTTCAAACCTCTCATTACTTCCATCTGCTCTGATTCTGGCAACTGAGAGTCTTGCCTCTTTTTTTTTTAACCAAAAATAAATAAATAAATAAAAATGAGACCATTCACCAGGAGCTTCCTTTCTCCTTTCTTCCTGGTCTTCTACCATTTAGAAGTTTTCTGCCACTATCTCCTCCTTAAGTTCTATCTCATATGATGAAGTGGCCTTACTCCTTAACAAAGTTAACCCCTAATCCTATTCCATCCCATCTCCTCCAACAAATTGTGGCTTATCATCCCCAGGCTTTTACTTATTTTCATTTTTTCCTCTTTATTGGCTTATTTCCAACTGCTTACAATCATGCTAGTATCTCCCCCTGAAAATAAACAAAAATTCAAAAAACCTCATTGGGTTCTTCATCACCAAAAACATATCTTTTGGATCTTTGTAACTAAGCTCCTCAGAAAGACATTCTATGTAAGGAGCCTCCAATTTCTATTTTTCTCATTCTCTTTTAAACTCCTTACAATCTAGCTTCCTATCTTTTTATTTATTCAAACTGCATTCTGCAAAGTTATTCATTATTATTCTTTCTGTTAAATCCAATGGCATTTTTTTGAATCATCATTCTCCTTGATCTCTCAGCAGACTTTGAGATTATCACCTTCTCCTCTCTTCTCTTTAGTTTTTTTTTGGCACATTATTCTCTCCTAATTCTCTTCTACCTATCAACCCATTCCTATGGCTTCTTTTCTGAATCTTAATCCAGATCAGGTTCTCTGATCATATATGTCTCTCATTGTTCTGTCTTGGATCCTCTTTCTTTTCCATTAATTGTATTACATTTGGTGATCTCATCAGCACCTATCAATTTAATTACTGTCCCTTTACTGATGATTCTCAAATTTACCTATTTTGTCTCAAGCCCTTAGCTGACTTCTAATCTCTCATCCCAACTGCTTATCAAACACCATAAATGGGATCTGTACTAAAGATCTAAAACTCAATGAGACAAAATAGAATTCATTATCTTTCCCCCACATCATCCTCCCCCACTCCTACTTTCCCTATTATTTCACAAGGCACCACAACCTTCCTAGTCACTCAGTCATCCCAAACTCTACATCTCTCATTTCCCATATTCAATCTTTTGCCAAGATCTGTCAATTTTGCCTTTGTAACATCTCTTGAATGTATTTCCTTCTCTCCTTTGATACTGCAACCACCTTAATGAAGGCCTTCATCACCTCATACTTGCACTATCGTAAAGATTTGTTAGAAGGTCTGTATGCCTTGATCCTCTCTTCATTCTAGTTTACCTTCCATTCAGTCACCACAATGGTTTTCCTAAAGTACAGGTCTGATCATGTCATTTTCAACTCAGTAAATTTCAGTGACTTGTTGCACCCAAGAACAAATACAAAATTTTCTGTTTGGCATTCAAAGTCATTCATCAACTAATCTATATTTCAATTTTCTTCCATCTTCTCCCTCTCACATGCATTTCTCTGCAATGTCACTGACCTTCAGGTTTTTCTAGGAAGAAAATCCTCCATCTTTTATCTCTCGGCATTTTCTCTGGTTGATCTCCTTGCCGAACAATCTTCCTCCAGCTGCTAACTTCCCTGGCTTTTTTAAGTCCCAACTAAAATCCAACCTTTTATTGGAATCTTTCTCAGCATCTATTTATTCTAATGCTTTTTCTCTATTAATTATTTCCTATTCATCCTGTATAAAGTTAGCTTTAAATATATACATATTTATATTTTATTCCTACCAATTAGATTATAAACTCCTTGAAGGAAGGGGATGTTTTTTGCTTCTTTTGTTATTCTCAGCATTTAATACAGTGGCTGGCATATAATAGGTGTTTAATAAATATTTTCTGATTGAATGAAGATTAGAGAATATCTTTTTCTCTCTATGAGAATTATTTATATCTTTTGTTATATTTCAAATGTCTACAGAGTACAAATTTTTCCAAATATCACCTCTCTCTTTTATAGCACATTTAAGCCTTCCTGTAAAGGACAGGGTCTTAATTAATGATATCTTATTCTCTATGATCAATAACTTTACATACAATAAAGAGAATTCATAGTAAAGACATGGTATGATAAAATAAGTTAGAACAGAGCAGAAGACTTGCATTCTAGTATTAGCTACATGTAACTTTGAGAAATAAATTTCACCTCTCTGATCCTTAGTTCCCTTCAAAATGAGAAGGGAGAGAACCTTGGAGTTCAGTAAGGTCTGGTATAGCTCTAAACAATATTATTACAATCCTACATATGAAAGAAATTATATACTTTTGTAAAAGAAGTCAAAATGGTGAAGAAAATAGAAAGCTGATACTGTATACAGGAAAATTTAGGTTCAATTCTTTTCTCTGATTCATATTAGTTATATGAACTTATGTGAATCATTTTGCTTTCAAGTTTTTCATCTGTATGCATGGAAGGAATTTCAAAACTGGGAATTGCCTGCATTGATGAAATCACTCAGTAGTGGACATTTAACCCAAAAGGTCAAAAATATAAAGAAAAGCTCATACGTAACTAAGAAAATAAATTGGCCTTTCACTGGGGGAATGAATGAACTGATTTTGGTATATTAATGCTATAGAATATTATTTTGCTTTAAGGAACTCAGAGAAATATAAGAAGACTTCTTTGGATCATATGGTTATAGATTTAGAGTTGTAAGTGACCTTAGAAACCATTTAATCCAATTGATTTATTTTATAGATGATGACCCTGAGGGCTAGAAAGACAATATTAAGATTAATAATAATATAATAAGATTATGACAGGTTGTAAGTGACAGGAACAGAATTTGAGTCCTATTGTTTTTAGGTTGCATTGCCAGATAAGTGATGCAAAGAGAAGAATATGAAATAAAAGAAATTATACAATGACCACATTAACATAAATTAAAATGATAAAAAATATCAGAATTTAGAATTCAATATTTTATTTCAATAGAAAGCTAGGCCTTCATGTAATATTATATGTGAAGAACCAGTCTTGGTTTCAAAGGACCAATGGTAATATGCTCTTCCTCTCAGTAGAGAGGTGGTAGACTATAGATACAGAATGTCAGATATGGTCACCATCATGATTTGTTTTCCCTACCCAATTTCTTATTTGAAAAGTGTCTTGGGAAGGAAAGGGTTAGGGTAGAGGTATTACTTATTGGGAAGTAGTGATATAATTATTTTAAAAATCTATAATTTTTAAAAAAATGAACCAAAGTATTAATATGTATGTGATTGAAGAAATGACAATCTAAAATTATGTAAAGCACCAATTCAATTCTTTCTTTAATGAAATTGATATGTTTAAATACATAGAGGTCAAATGAAATGAACTGATTGTTATCTGAGGATTAAAAGGCACATGCACTATCATTAATATTTCATAACATGCCAGCTACTTGATCAAGTGATTGCTATCTTTCTGAGTTTATTCATAGTAACAATTATAGTTAAAATACTTGCCATACAATACTGGGAATATTCTCCTCATCTTGTAATTAACATACTGTTTGTTTAAATTTCATTTTTCTAGTCAAATTCCTCAGATATGATTAATATGAAATCATATTTCACAGTTTCATGATCTATTTCTTCCAAAAAGAACTCATCCTTAAAATGCTATAAGATAAATGATGGTCATCTCCCTACCATTTCATTGATAAATAAATTGAAGCAGAAAAGGATCATATGTCTTTGTAACAATAATATGATCATGCCATAGATGAAATAGAAATTAAAGTCAAATTCCAATGGGATAGTCCTGTTTATAATTCTAACTTTAGGCAATACCTAGTTTGTTCTGTTAATGCTTCAATAAGTTGGGTGTTCAATGTGCCACATAATTAATATTTATTTAGTACATATTGGCCGTGATTTATGTTGCTACCAAAGGATACTTGTGACTATTAATATTTGAAATTTCAGTCTCTGTAAACATTAGAAAATAATTGTGAGTCTCACTCTGGAACAATTGAATAATCCATTTAGGAAAACAATATTTAAATATTTGACCCTTTCAGTTTGTTTGTTGGCTATTTATTGTAATTGTTCAATATCCTTGCTTTCCTTTTGGTTCTTTCTTCATTTTCCTATTGAAGACAGGAGTAATTTATCTTACATGGAGGATGATGAGTAATGTAGAAAACTCATGGGAAAAATGTCTTCTGTGGGTTATAGTTAAACTAACCCAACTCCATAAAGATCCTAGACTTACCAGCACCAGAGCACTGGAAGTGGTCCACAAGACCAAAGGGAGCCCCTCCTTGTTATGTATGAACCAATTTAGAACTGAAACATGAGAAAGGGGATTGTTTAAGAGGCACTCTTTGCTACTTAGGGGTCCCCTTTAAAAGCATCTTATTGGCAAAAGAGGCCCCTGCTGGAATAGGAAGGTATGTTCTGTTTTGAATGCATTCTCAGATAATTACATTGGTCTGGATTTAATGCAGAAAAGATTTTCAGCACAAACATTAGACAACTAAAATTCTTTATGATATGATATGAAATGATTGTATTCAGGATAAAAAAAAAATTAAGACTAGCAAAATCCTAATGCTTGATTGCTCTTGGGATAATATTTCAAGACTTGAATCATTCCTTTTTAAAATACCTCAAGTTTACAATGATAAATCTATAAAGCACTAACAAATCCTATTCATTCAACTCTGGTTCTCAAAAATGGCATCTGCCTTTGAGCTATAAAAATAACAGATGATTTTTTGATAGCTTATCAGTTAACAGACTGCTTAGTTAGGATAGCACATTTTTATGCTAATCTCAGCAGAGTAGGAGGAAAGGGGAAAGTTAAAACACAAAAGCATTTTTAGAGGTGGGAGTAGGAGATTTAAAGTGTATTTCTTGCTCTAAAATTCAGGGTCTTAATCTATTCAGAGTCATAATCCTCTTTTATACTACTATTTTCTCTCTAGTGATTATCTCTTATTTATTGTGTATGTACCTTGTTTGTCTACAGTTGTATTTTCTCCCCTCAGCCCATCTCTTTAGACTGTGAGTTCTTTGAGAAGAAAGATTACTTACTTATTTATTTTGCCTTTATTGGTATTCTCAGAACATAATATAATGTCTAATACATTGTAGGTGATTGACTGATATCTACATGAAGCCAGGCATTGTTAAAGGTCCCAGAATAAAGGAGGGGAAAAATCAAAAGATTGATTTCTTTTTTCCCTTTTTTTTTCTTTTAAAGATTATTTCTTAGAGCTATGATATGCAAAATATGAAGTGATTCCATGGATCTGGAAAATATAATTTAAAGAACTCACAAATCCAAATTTAGAATAACATTGTCTGGTTACTTAATGATTTGCTTACTGAATCTAGAAATTTTAAGTAAACTTAATCAGGTAATAAAATTCATAAGTATAGTAAAAAAGATAGTTATGATTTTGCCAATCAGAATAATAATCATGTATACTGGCTCAATTTAAAATTGAGCAATTAACATCCATGTGCTAAGTAGTATGTGGGGTGTTCACAGAGTAGTAACACCTCTGGTGTGAAGGATTGCCAAGCCCTTTTAATGGCTGTTCATCCATTTTTGATGTCCACCATCACCCAACTCTCCAAGAAGATGTAGAATATACAGTGCTTATATCTTGGTAAAACCATCTTAATAAATGATCTAAACCAGGTGGAGGATAACTGATAAGCCTCAAAGCTGTTGTTGAGTAAGGGAGATGTCTACCTTAAGCATGTGAAGACTTTTCCCTGCAAAATGATTAGATGAGAATAGTTTGTTCCAATGCCATCCAGATAGTTGAAGCAGTCTATGTAGAGTGTTTAGAGGCTGGTCAGTTCTCAAAGATCAAAGTCATCCACTGCATCCTGGGCCTTCACCAGTTATCTTGACTTTTATCCTGCAACTGAACTTTGATGACTCAAGGAGAGAGAGTAAAGCTGACAACTTTGCACAATTCTGCCTCATTTGAATCCAATTTATACATGAGTCATGACATCATCTGTGACATCACTGATGCTCTTTGAAACAAAGGATGAACAACAATTATGTGTCAAGCTTTATTCTAAGAACTAGTTATGCAATCACCCAAATGAAAAAGACCCTGCCCTCAAAAAGTCTCCATAAACAAGGTACTGGATACTCTACCAGTGGATTCTCCCTTTCTAAGAATTATGAATGATTCTATTCATCTGTCATTCACTTGATTATTGGTCAGTCAAGGAATTTATTTAATATCATCAGGTTGTTAAGCCCTGTAATAAACTTTTAAAATCTATTATAGTCCTATAGCTTAATAGCTGAAACCCATAAATGGAATTTGCTCAAGATCACTTCATTGATAAGTCACAGTCCCAAGTCTTCTAAGTTCTAGTTTGTTGGTGCTTCTGTACTAATAAGCAACCACACAGTTTAAGTAATAAAAGATTGAAAAATGTAGGTTGAAGGTGGGCCAGAGTTACATTTTATTCATGTCAAAAATGTTTTTGAGGAACCTTAAGATATCCCCAAGATACTACTTGCTATACTCACAATACTATATATATATATATATATATATATATATATATATATAGTATATATATACTATAAATACTAGCAATTTGGAACTATTCCCAAAGGGCTATGAAAATGTGCATAACCTTTGATCCAGCAGTGTTTCTACTAAGCTTATATCCTCAAGAGATCATGAAGGAGAGAAAAGGCCCCACATGTGCAAAAATGATTTTGGAAGCCCTTTTTGCAGTGGCAAAAAACTGGAAACTGAGTGAATGCCCATCAGTTGGAGAATGGCTGAATAAATTTTGGTATATGAATGTAATGGAATATTATTGTTCTATAAGAAACAATTAGCAGGATAATTTCCTGGAGAAACAGACTTACGTGAACTGATCCTAAGTAAATTGAGCAGAACCAAGAGATCATTGTACATGGTAACAACACAATTATACGATAATCAATTCTGATGGATGCAGCTCTTTTCACCAATAAGATGACTGGGGCCATTTCCAATTATCTTATATTGAAGAGAGCCATCTATACATAGAGGACTGTGGGAACTGAGTGTGGATCACAGCATAGCATTTTCACTCTTTTTGCTGTTAGTTTGCATTTTGTTTTCTTCTCATTTTTTTCCCTTTTTGATCTGATTTTTCTTGTGTAGCATGAAAATTTTATAAATATATATACATATATTGGATTTAATCATATTTTTAACATAAAAAATAGTATCTCCTGGATGCTGGTTTTAGCACAACAGAGGCTATATAGATGTAAATTTGTAGGATCTCTTTTCCCTTTTATGAGATTTCAGAGCTTGAAAGGAACTCAGTGATTATCTATTCCATGTCACATATTTTTAAAAAATTCCTTCTGCACCATACCTAATATGGCTAATTTTTCTTTTGTTTGTTTGTTTTTTTAATCCAGAGTTCACTTGAAGGATTTCAAGGTATTCCAAATCAGGGAATATATATTCCAAATAGCCCATTTTACTTTAGGGTCATTCCAAATATTTGGAAGCTTTTTTATGTTGGTATTATTGTTTTCCCTGACACTCATTTCAAATTTGCTCCCTCAATAATTTCGAATCATTACTTTTAGTTCTGCTGCTGAACAGAAGCAATTTAAACTCTTTATGAAATGATAACTCTTAACACTAGAGGTATCGCATTACATTTAACCACCTCTCTAGAAATCCAAGCAATGAAGATTTGTTTTACTAATTTCTTATGAAGAAGAATAGGGGAAATTTTAAGTTGTGGTTGTTCTTATGGTACCCAACCATATATCTATCATCAGTTTGTAGAAGAATTAACTCTTTATTTCCTTATCAAATTGTCATATGATATAGAAACATGTCCTGATGGACCTCTATTTTGTATTGAAAAATTGAGGGAACCACAAAAATTATATTACCAAAAGTACTAATATGGATTAATAACTTTGCTGGGATCCAGGGTTATAAAAATAAAATGAAATAATTCCTACTCTTGAGGAGCTTATGGGAGAATCTTCCTGAAAAGTGCAGAAAGCAGAAAAATCTTTTTCAGAAAGATTCCTTTGACTTCATTGGTTAGTCAAGATATTAAATCACATCTTGGAATGCTCCGTGAAAGAGACTCCTGAGATCATCTAGCTTAGTGTGGGGTATTGTGCTGTAGGAATTCTTCTAGGCTTCTTTTGCCCTAAGAAGAGGAACATCTGACTCTATTAGGGCTTGCTTAAACCTCTGAATTCCTCTACACCAGAAAAAATATGTAGATCATTCCACTCTAGCTACTGTTTTTTTTTTAATATGGTAGTATTTTATCAACTTACTGTGTCAATGTTCAAACTAGCATATATATTCAATACTTCTGTTGTCAATCAATTGTTTCAGCAATGTCTTACTCTTTGTGACCCCAGTTGGGGTTTTCTTGGCAAGGATAATGAACTGATTTGCTGTTTCCTTCTCCAAATCATCTTATAGAAGTGAGGAAATTACAAGGTTAAGTGATTTGCCCAATATTGTACAGCTAGTAAGGTCCTGGGCCCTGATTTGAACTCAGGTGCTCTTAATTTCAAATCTTACACTCTATCCACTGAACCATCTAACTGCTCAGAATGCAACATTACTGTATTACCAGAGGTCATAGTCAAAAATAGATAGATAAATGATAGATAGATAGATATAGATATATTTTACTTAGGGTTTAGTAAAATATTTGATAACATGCTATTTATGTGGAAAAGGTTATGAATTATGAGTTAGATGATAATCCAATTAGGTGAACTTGGTACTGGTCTAATTCTCAAATTCATATTCATTAATTCTTTTGTATAAAATTAGAAATACATATATGTATATATAGATATAGATAGAGTTTGGAATGTTCATCCCATTGACCTATGCTTGGGCTTCTGCACTTAAAAGATTTTCTCAGTAACATTATATGTAGTAGCATATGTCTTACACATAATGTTACTGAGAAAATCATTTAAGAGAAGAAGCAATTTAAGCTTATAATACTGTTTAGATCTTAATAGATATTTTTGTTGTTGTTATAGTTGTTGAAATTGTTGAAATGTTTTATTTTTCCTTTTTCTCCCCTCTATTCCTCATAAGAGCTGACTCTCTGGGTAGGTGATCAATTATGAGAGGTGGGAGATTCTGGCACATGACTGCCTAGAAAGTCATACCTTCATCAAAAAGGTACAGAATTTCAGTAGAGATAAAAAAAATATGAGAACTGAAAATTTAGAGTCATCTCCACTCTAAGTGTTCAAATGGACCCTTTGCTCCCAAACTGTGGTAGAGCCTTGCAAGCTCATAATAGTCTGATCAGCCACAGTCAAGCATCCTATAAGTTCACTCCAACATAGTAATGTCATTTTGATGTTCTTTAAAAAGGAAGGACAACAACCAACTACTGGGAAACAACGGTGAAATAAAAACAAAATATTTCAAAATTATTTATTGATTACAGAAAATCAGTTTACTCATCCCTTATTCATTAAACAACAAACTGTTAAAGTCTTGGAAGAAAAAAAACAATTTTCTTCCCTGTTATGAGAACAGGGTATTCATTAAGCAATAAATATGTGCCAAACTCTATCTTAAGGGTTAAGACATTGATCAGATGCAGAACATCCATAGGAGGGCTACATAAATTAATAGAGGATACATGTTTTTAAAGGTTTTAAATTTCAGATAGATGAGTTTTTGTCAAAAAAACTAGAGATGTTTAGCCTGGAGAAGTGAAAACTTGGGGAATAGGGGAAAGAGAAAGGACAAGGACATGATAGCTGTTTTCACAAAGGTTTAGACTCAGAAATAAGAAACTGAAAAGAAGCCAGTTAAGGTATGAGGTAAGAAAATATTTCCTAAGAATTACTGTTATTCAAAAATCGCTTTACTGAATTTCCCATTATTTAAAATCTAAATGACCAGGAGTGTTGTAGATGGGATCATTTTAGGTATGAGATAAGACTAGAGAGCTTTTGTGGCCCTTACAGCTGCAAAATTCCACATTGCCACATTCCCTTCTAATTCAAAAAACTCACATTCTCAAGTTCTGTGATTTTCCAGTAAAATAGGCACCATGGAAGCTTAGATCTAGAATGTTTGTCCTAATATTCTGGGGAGAGCTTGGTTTGGTCATAATTGGGATAATGAAAAATAGTCAGAACAAAAATAATTAAATTTATTTATAAAGTAAAGAAAGATGGATTGAACAAGCTGCCCAAAGTTATTAAAAGCTAGCAGACAATTGTTCAGATTTGGTATAAGTTTTTTAATGTGTATTATTTGGATTAATACTTCATATAGAAGAATCAGCTAATGCTCAGTTGTCTAAAAAAATGTAGAAGCCAATTTATTCTTATTTCAGTTGATTTATAATTGGTTATAGATGACAAATAATAACACAGAGTTGCATTTCCTGATGTAAACCCAAATAAAACTCATTTTTATATTTATGGAATTTGTAATTTTTCTTAATTGCATTTGTAACCAGAAAACCTTTCCTTATGGATTAAATTTTAGGCAGACACATGTGGATGTGAATCAAATGTATAAAAGCAATCCTAAAGATATTTGCTTTCTTATAGGAAAAGATATATATAAATATTTCTAAGCTGCAAACCAGAAGAATAGTTTCTTAGTTATTATGTTTAGGGAAGTGGCAGTCACTTCAATTTCAAATTTGTGATTATAAATTTTCCCTGTGTGCTGTAAGTAATGTGCCCAAGAAAGTAATTATCTCTACAAATAAAAACCTATGGTATCCCAAAGATATAAAAGAAAAAGGACAAAGATTGATAGAAACAAAAATACTTACATCAGCACTTTTTAATAATAGTAGAGAACTACTATAAACAAGGGGGTTCACGTCAATTGGGGACTGCCTGAATAATATATGGCAAATTAATACAATGAAATATTATTGTTCCATAAGAAATTATGAAAGTGTAGTTTCAGAAAATTTGGAAGAATTAGGACAGACAGCGTTTGTAAACCATGATGAAAAATAAGGAGAACAATTCATATACTAACACCAATATAATAAAAAAATACAAGTTTGAGAGAAAGAATTCTGATAAATTCAATGACCACCCAAAATTCCAATATGAGAATTGGAGAAAGCATAATATCCATCTACTGAAAATGGGTTGATGGTATATTTGTGCAGAATGAGACATGCATTTTTGGAAATGACAAATGTATGGATTTGTTTTTGCTTTGTTATGCTTATCAGTTACAAAGGAAAATAACAAAATAAACAAACAAAACAAAGCAAAAGATAGACTAATTCCTAAGTAGCAGAATTCAACTACCTCCATCACCCCTGACCTTCCCCATAGCATTTTAGAAATAATATTCTGGACTGTGAATGAATGAAGAAAAAATGTATATGACAAATATATTGCTTTGAATTTTTGACATTGTACAAATGTACATAAGTGATATATCACATAGATCATAAGGGAGAAATTCAATAGCCTATATCCAATATATCACACTATACTTATTCTGTGGCTTTATTTTTTTTTTTTAATTTCAAAAGCATTCCAACTTTAAGTGAAGTCGGATGTATGCTTCTCTTTTTCCAAATAACTGTTTTACTTTGAGTTAATGGGCCACCTTTAAATATTGGGAACTCATTACAATGCTACCATCAGTAAGCATTGTGTTTTCTACAAAATTAATCAACAAAGCCTTCATAAGTGATGTGGTTCTTCAGTATTGTGTGTCATTCCTTCCTCTGCTGAATGAACTGTTAAAAGACCAAGAAGGCTGTCACACACAGAGCAATCCCAGGAAACAAAGAGCTCCAAGCCAAGGGTGTGTCCAATGGAACTGGCATGGAATGACAACCCTCCCCCCTTCATGGAAAATCTCATCACCCATATGAGATATCACATCATGGTGGCAGCTCTCCAGGGGCAGAATGAGCTCCACCTGTTTGCAATGTGTTTAGCTATTAATATTTATATAGTAATTCAAGAGAGTTTTTTTAAATGACAAAATGCACCAAATTGTATCATTTGGGGTATTTTCAACCCAGCTTTCTCAAAGCAGCAGGGAACCAGAGAACTGCTTGAATCTCCCCTCTCTGTAAAAGATGCATTTTGTGATTATTTTAAGTTGGCAGGTTGAGGTTGGATAAAAGAAAATGAAATCATATCCCTTCCACTGTTAAGCCAATGGTGATCATTAAAAATATGTCATACATATATACATATTTCCTTAGAAATTGTACTTCCGGTCTATGGAAAGACAATAGAAATTCTTAAAAACAGACAAATCTTGGTAACTCTGAAATATTAACAAGATTCCAACTTTCTATGTCACAAATCCCTCCTATTTAACATAAGAATGTAAGGAAATGACAGAATAATGATCTGTCAATTATGGAATTGTTATATCAGAGCACTTTTTGGAAAAACAGGTTTGCTGTTTCCCAGAGCAACTTTAAGAAATAAGGGTTTGCTACAGATGGATCTATATTATCCATTGATTTTTCTAAAGCCTTTCTTGAATCTATATATACTTTCACCTTATACTTCATTTTCAGATAATAATCTACATAATTCTACTGCTTGTCATCTAAAAGTTTATTTTTTTCACATTTGTCTTGAAACAGTTTCCTTCAATGTTCAAGAAGTGTGATGGAGGCACTATGTAATAGAGTAAAAATAGCCTTGGAGTTAGGTGAATGGGATTCTCCATTTAGCCTTGTTCCTCACTGGCTGTATAACCTTGGGCACTTCTCTGGACTCTGGACTAATTAATTAATGGAATTATTAGACTAATTAATAGAAATGGTTTCTATTCTCTTTTCCAGCTTTAGAATTTCCTGCATTCCTACTTCTAAACATTCAGGGACTTTTTGAACAAATTAGTCTGTTTCCTTTTCACATTTTTCTGTCATGGTTTCATGTACTTTAATCATATCTTTTCAGATGGAAGTTATAATATTTTAAACTATCTTACTTTAGAAACCTATCTCTAGTCATTTTTGAATTCTTTTCTGAAATGTAATAGATAAACTAAATGTACTAGAATATACTGACAGAATACACAGTGCTTATGTACAACTCTATACTAGGAATATTCTATTTATTCCTTTTGATATTTAATGTAAAAAATAAACATTCATATTAGCACTACAAAGGGAATAAGATAAGTAACAATTTTTTTTTCCATTTTGGAATTGTCTATTCCATTTAGTACTATTATTAAATAGCACAGAATTAGCTTATAGATGCTACTGAATGAATTATTTTCAAACATGAGGAAGAAGGAGGAGGAAAAGGAAGGGGAAGTTAGAAGAGAGTAACAATTTACAAGCATATGAGACTTATATTGTGTACTTGGTAGTATCCTAGAAAGTGGCATTTAATATTTATAGTAACTATGAGTGAACAAGACAGAAAGTAAAGATCAGACAGGTTAAGTGATCTCCATGAGGTCACACAACTAGAAAGTGAAGCAAGGAATCAGGAACTGAGCTCTCATCTTTTTCCCCTGAATAAATGGAAGTATCTTGTTCAATATATTGCCATTCTCAGGTAGTCCTTATAATGAAAACATCAAACAATTAATTTAACTGCTAGCTAAAATATTTTTAACTCTTGGAACTTTTACTTTTAAATGAGTAGTCTATGAATCCAAAAGGAAGAATTAAATCTCCAATGATTGACTCTCACAGGCCATCATTTTTCACAGGATGTTGCAGTACCAATGACCTTAAATGGCCAACAAAGTAATTACCCACTCTACTTTCCAAACATTCAGCTTAATTATGTATTTCTACAGGAAGTTATACTGAAATGCTTGTCATTAGTAAATTGTATTAAGAGGTAAATACAAAGATAACATCATTGTAACAAATCTCCCTCTCCTGGGAATGTTATTATTTTGATATAACATAGGTTGGTTATTCAAACTTGTCAAATAATAGATACTTTTCAAAGGAATATTGTTACATAGCTTTCAAGTATCCCCAGCCTCTATGCCCAGAGTAAGAATCATTTCTCACACCTACCTCTTCTGTCTCACTCTGCTTACTGATCTCAAATCTCATTTCTCCAATTGCCTTTCAGAAATCTCAAACTGGATGTTGAATAGACCTCTTAAATTTATTAATTGCCAAATAGAACTAATTATCTTTTGTTCTGAACTTTCTCCCCTTCCTGTCTTCCCTACTGCTAAAAAGGGCAACACCATCTGCTTAGTCCCTCACTCTCCCAATCTAGGAATCAAAATTCCTCACTATCTCTTATCTCCCAAACAAACTGTTGGCAAGGTCTGTCAATTTCACCATTGTGACATCTCTGGAATACATGCCCTTCTCTCCTCTAATACTATCATTACTCTAGTATAGACTTCTCATGTCTTGATTACTGCAATAGTGTGCTAATGAATCAACTTGCCTCAAGTCTTTCCCCATTTCAATCTATCCTCCATTTAGTCAATAAAGTGATTTTCCTAAAATGCAGATCTGATCATGTCATATGCTATACCTTACTTAATAAACTCTAGTATCTCCCTATTGCTTTCAGTAATTACTACCAATTGCTACCAAATGCTTTGTTTGGCATTCAAAGCTCTTTATAATCTAGTCCTTTCTATCCTTTCAATCTTTTTCATTTTCCTCCCTGTCACATACGCTTTGGTCCAATGAAATTTATGTCCTGTCTCTTCCACAAAATAGATGCTCCATCCATTTCTCAGCTCTGGTTATCTTCTCTGGTTGTCCCTTACATATGGAATGCTTTCCCTATTCATTTCCACCTATTCCCTAGTTTCTTTCAAGTCTTAACTAAAATTCCATTTTCTACAAGTTTTTTTGGCCTATTTCTTTTGAATATACAATTTGGTTGCATATGACTACTTGCTTGTTGTCTCTCCCCTTATATTGTGAGCTTCTTGAAGGCTATCTTTTGCCTCTTTTTGTATGCCTAGCTTTTAACAAAGTACTTGGGACATAATAGGTGCTTAATAAATGTTTGATTGATTGGTTGGTTCCAGAATGCAATTGAATTAGAGTCTATTACTCTCTGATTGTCTGATTAAAGTGAACCACTGGATCCACTAGAAAAGAATATGGCAAACCAGTACCTTTGCAAAGAAAAACCTAAAAGGGGTCACAAGGAGTTGGACATGACTGAAAAAACTGAACAACAACAAAATACTGCATAAAGGTTTATATAGAACAAATATAAAAAGAATAAATGCAAATCAACATGAAATAATTAAAAGCCAATTTGAGAGGAAAGGGATTAAAACTTGGAGCAATCAGCAAAGGTCACATATAGAAGATGGAGCTTGAACTGTATTTAGAAAGAAGAGAGAGGTTCTATGAGATGAAGGTCAGAAGGAAAGAAGGAAGGAAGAAAGGGAGGGAGGAAGGGAAGGAAGAAGGAAAGGAAGGAATTCCAAAAACAGGTTCCTCATGAAATAGTCACTTTGTCTATATCAATTGTATTTGAGAACTGTAGAAAAAAATTTCTTTGAGAAGAATCATATACCATAAAGTTGGCTGGAAATATTTAAGACAATTGTTTTTAAAGGCTCATTGTGGCATTATGAGCTTTTCTTATGCCATTGCTTTTTTTTTTTAATTGCTATGAGGATTCTCTTGTAATATAAGAGAAAAAATCAGGGTCAAAGGTGCTATCAGTAACTATTAAAAGCAAGCACACAAACAAAAACGCAAATCTCAAAGCAAATCTTCAAATCTCAGAGATTTGAAGATGCTTACTAACCTCACGTAGACTACAAATACTATGGCAACCCATACAGAATCTCTGACTTGCCAGCTCTTTTGTACTAACCCACACTTTTATTGAATCTCTTGCTCCTATTTAAGAACACTCTAAAATTCATATTTAATGTTCTGATTAATGAGCGTAAACAATGCTTTTAAGATTTTTTTTTTACCTGTGTATAATCAAGCCATCTAGTCACCAGTAATTGCAAATGTCACAGATTTCAATGGTCTCTTTGGGACTTTTAATGTGTTTGCTTTTATAAAGAAGGTGATTTTATTTTTACATTAAGGAAGCATTAACATCATTAAATGGGCTCCCACTTTATGATAACTGCAAATGTCACATTGATCCAGAAAGATAAGGAAATGTGCTCATCTTTGGAACAATATCCAAGGCATGAGCAGGCAACCCACACTATTTGCATTAAAAAACAAATTGTATAAATGCAGAAGATTGATGTGCCATCTGTTCATGTCCTTCACTTTCCTGGCTCTTCTGTGTTGAGATATTTTTATGGAATAGTTACGTTTATTATTTTGAAAATGAGCCACAGGTTAAAAAAGTTTACGATGGATAATATAACTCAAAGCTATCTATTGACTGTGTTTCAAGTATTAAAGCTTGCATTATGTGAAGTTGCATGCTATCAAATGCACTGTTCTGTAGTTTATGTGGTCTAAAAATTCAGGCCGAGGTAAAATGTATTAAAAAGCAAGGACAAGTTTTTAGGAACACTTCCAAAATGTCTCGCAAGGATGGTTCATGATGAAGAGGACAGAATATGAAAGAAAAGCAGTAATTTTGAAAACTACCAGTATTAGATGTGGAATTGCTTTGTCACTCTAAAGGAAAACAATTGGGTAGAATAAGAGTAAATAAATGTCATCTCTAGGCACACATTGAGTTTTCAAGAATTCACTGAGCCACAACTTTCTTCTTTCTCTTTTTCAGCTCAATGAGCTATAGGTTATAGAGAAATTGACAAACTATTTAATCCAGATTATGAGAGAAATTTCTCACTTTCCTTCTGCCTTCTTATACTTTTTAGTGTTGATACCATATTGTCTTTCCCTCTAAATATGAAATTAGCCTCCAGACAGATATCATGTATGAAAATGAAGGCTAAACATATTAATATATATATTACTTTCCAACTGGAACTGGAACTAAAGTCATTCCAGAGAAAGATTTTCATTTCTAATCGCCCTCTGGTGGCTACATGGGTTTACCTGCCATAGCTATCTGGGACAGCTTTTCTAAATGGAATCTTAAATCACACAATCCTCCTCTTATAGATGAAAATTCCACATTTATATGAAGTTTATATAATAAGTGGTATTTTGTTCACATCATAGCTGACATCAGTTTTGGTAGAGAGGAAGGATTTAAAAAGGGAAAGACTCCTCCTGAATTATGCCCTTGGCATACTTTTCACACATAAATTTTGGTTAGAAAAGGAATGGCCAAAAAAAAAATAAATAGGAATTAAGAGAATTTAAATAATAAATTCAGATTAATTATATATCCCTTTATTTGGCACAAATATTCAAAAACCTAAAAAAGCATTAATAATAATTCATCTACTCAAAAGAGATCTCATTTCTAGCACCCAAACCACATTTTACTGTAAATAACTAGTTTAGGCAAGGTTACAGTGATTGAGAAAAATGGCAAATAGGATTACATAAAGACCTTGGTGAACTTATGTATGATATACATTAACTCTAATACTCTATACTCTATACTCTCATTGATCCCAAACATCCCTCCAAAGATTAAATATATTTTAATGATTTTCATTTTTTATTATCCTTTTATTTCTCCTATCCTGATTTCTTTTTAATGAATATTTGAACACGTGAGAGGACAAAATATTATAAATTACGAAATTCAGCCTCATATCAATTATCATTTTGAGGACAAAAGAGGTCAGGAATTTTTGGCTCATCTTTCATATATCTGTAGGTTCCCTAGAACCAAACCAAACTTCTGAGTATAAGGGAATCGAAAAAATATACTTTAAAAGATTGAGTAGTTGTAAACAAAAAGAAAAATTCTTTTTGTTATTGTCTGTTTATTTTCAGAAGGGATATTCTTAAATAAGAGTAATTGACAATAATGAGCAGGAAGAAGAAAGAAAAATATAGAGAAACAGTGAAGAAATAATTCCAATAAACCAAAATACTAAATAAAAAAAAGCTTTGTTTTAGGCTAGCTTCTTTATCAGGTTAAAGTTGCTCAATGACTACAAAAAAAGTGAAAACTCAAGATGAATTCCATGATAAAAAACTAATTTAGTGACTATAAAGTATTTAAAAAGTCAATTATTTCAATTTCTGTCTTACAACTATAGCATCCTCTTCCTTCCCCACAAGGGAAGTTTCATTTAAGTTTAGACAATAAACTGGTCATTCAATGACTTCCAGACTAGGATAATCAAGTAGAAGGTCAAGTGAAAAATGTGATATGCAAAACATGTAAAATGCAGACTGCACTCATTGCAGAACATAAGCGACCTTCATGTTGTATATAGAAGAATAAAAAGCTGTAACATAATCTACTATAACATTTCAAAAAGGTCAGAGAAAATTCTTGGGAATCCATAGTAACTCAGAGGACAAATTTGGATTCCATTCCTAAAAACAGCCATGGTTAATGGAATTTTATAATTACTAATATTGGGAAATAGTAGTAAGACAATAGCATTTAATTCCATTTAAAAAATTTGGAATAAGATGATCATTGTGAGATCTCAAATTGCTTACTGGAAAAGGCTGGAAGTGACTCTTTTGGCTCCCGCTCTTTTATCTCCTTGCACAATTCCAAGAGGCAAAATTTGCCTTACTCTAACTGTATGAAATGCTGTTTATAAAATAATTCCAAATGGATTCCCATCTTGGTACATTAGCAGCCTCTAGCTCAGGATTTATCATTTCCCATGAGAAGACATATATAGGAAGCAAGGGATCCACAAAAGAAATATGAT
The DNA here is from genome assembly GCF_902635505.1 of Sarcophilus harrisii. Classification (NCBI taxonomy): domain Eukaryota; kingdom Metazoa; phylum Chordata; class Mammalia; order Dasyuromorphia; family Dasyuridae; genus Sarcophilus; species Sarcophilus harrisii. The sequence goes on from NC_045428.1 coordinate 367,951,199, forward strand.
CAGGACAAACACAGTTTATGTATGTCTTCATAGAAGACATAACCCTTCTATGTCTCTACTTCCTGACACAATGTACATATTTATTTAGCATACCAAAAACTCAGCTTATTGAAATCCTATATAGTGCTCTTTTTCTTTTCCTTTCAAAATGTGATCTTTGTCTTAGTTTTCTGGTGTTTTCCTTTAAATATGGCATTATAAATATGTATGGCATATTTATTATACATGTATAAAATTAAACTTTGCGGCTTCCATAATCTACTTGACTGCTCTCTGTTCGCTTACTTAGAATCACAGATTCTTAAATATATTTCTTTGAATGCATTTGTTTAAAGATATGTGAATTTTGAAGAATTTTAAGGGAGTTCCATAGTTTATCATATTTTCTCAATTGTGATTTTTCTTCTTGTTTTTAATATGCCACTCTTCTCTCTTCCCTATCTCAAAGGTGTTTCATCCACTTCCATGAAAAAGGAATGGCCTGCCACTTTTATCACAAAGCCAGAATTCACATTTTGTAAAAATATAAATATTTGCTTAATAAAGATATTTAAAGCTTAAATAAAATTCATTTGAATTATTATATCCTCTTTTACAAGAGAAGATGACCTTGAGTTCAGTGGAAAACTATTCTAAACAGACAGGTTTTCATTTTCCTTTCAGAACATTAGTCCCTATGTAATCTAGCTGGCTTTTGTCACAGGGAAAATAAAAATTAAATTAAATTAAATTAAAAGGAGACACAAATGTCTGTTTTAAAATTATAACTTTCTTTGTTTTATATGCCATTGTGTGGAAAACTTTGTCAGCTTTGTTCAGAGATGGCTAAGGTCAGATATTTCTTTCTCTTTCTCTATTTTTAGTAAAGGAAACCTCTCATTTACTCATGATTTAAACCATCGCGCTCATATCATGCATTAAACTCAAAATTTAAATAGTTTTATGTGGAGAAAAGTTATATTGAAAGTATTGTTGAGCTTTTCCTATGTTGTTTATGCAATAAAAAATGTTTGCATATCCCATTTGTTACAGACAAGAAATATAAGGTATCAGATGAACTAGTATTACATCACAATAAAATTTACAAAAGCACAACTATACTTGACCAATACTAACAAGCTCTAAAATTATTTTGAGTTTTTTCCTAAATTGGATCTTTGGAACTTTGTCAACTTTGTGATGAAAAACATAGCTTAAATGTCTATCTATATGTGGTGGTAGCTTAAGGAAAGAAACTTAAGTAGACACAGGCCATTCCCTAAGTATTTATAATCTAAGACAGATAATAAATATAGGATATTAAGAGAATATTTATGTTTCTCTAAATATAAAGTATGTATAGAGAGAGCTAAAGGTAGTTTTGTTGTTGTTTAATCAGTTGGCTGTTATCACTGTTGCTGTTAATCAAACAATGCTGAATCATTTTGTTTTAGGAAAATAATGATAATATAAGACTTTTGGCTTCATACAAACTAAAAATCTTTAAAAGCTGGTATTATAGTTCTGAATCCCAATTCTGACCAAATTTCCTATCATATCTTCCTAAATAAAAATATACAAACAAAAATAGTGAATTTCAATGAAAATATTAGAACTTTTCTTTATCTTCATTGCAATTCTACAGTATTGAAAAATATTTTTTTATAAATTACAAAAAGCAAGTAACTGTTTATCTGCTTAATAAAGAACAAGAACTTTGGCTTAACTGAACTATCATTTGGCTGAACTCACCGATTGGTTTGGAATCACATAGAAACAATCCAAATATACTCCCAACTTCAGGCTTCTTTCATTAATTTCAAGGATCATTAAAGCATATTAGAAGAAAAATATAAGTCAATATTCTTTATTTTCCTTTCTCTACTTGTTAAATTTTCTATAAAGAGTTTTACTCACTGATATGTCAGTGTGGTTGTTTTTTCAAACATTGGATTTTATTTAAAAAGTAAAGGAGAAAAGGAAACACTTTTTAAATAAAATCCAATGTTTGAAAAAACAAAGCACAAAGAGAAAATGGACTACATAACTTCCACAGACCTTATATATTTACATCACTTTTACTGAATCTCTTTCAATGTCCACATATTTTTCAATAAGAGATCTTCCATGTGAATTTAGCTTGATAAATATGGCATCCACCATATTATTCATCATTAAAGTGGCAACTGATCATTCTACTATTCAAAGTAAAGCAAAGTATTTTTTAAAACTATAACAGATTTGTTAGGGGGTAAGAGGAAAAATACTTCACAATGAAGTTCACTATGGAAGATAATATTATTTTCTAAACTTGAGAAAAGCAAACTTCTTCCCAAGTATTTTGAGTGGGACCCTCTTTAAATTGTTTTTCTCCACTTTGTTAATAAATTGTTATACCTCTTTAGAAAAATTTTAAAAGATTAAATAATTAGCTAACCAAGAGATACAGAATATTGAAATTTAGACTTTAGGAAACCAATAAAAGCATTGTGAAGTTCCTTATAATAAAGGTGAATCATAGTTCTCTTATTTTTCAGAATACATGTCTCCCTCAGTATTTTCCTTCTCAAACCAAGGACACCTTCAAAACACCTTGCTTTATTCCTAGGATGTGACTTTTTCCTTATAAAAAAGACACAGTGCATCTTCCTACTGATTAAGTATCAGAGTTCTGCTAAGAATTATATAGAATATAAAATTAGATGTTGTCCCTGCCCAGTGGGCTCACAATATCTCTACAATTTGCTGTAAAATATGTCTACATATTGTATAACAGATGCACTTCAAGTGCTAAATGTCTGGAGATAAATCTATTATTGACTTCATCCTCTCAACCTTTCCAATTTCCTTCATCATTTTGTCAGCTCTCTTTCTCTGCATTCCAGAGGCAGACTAATGAAGCTCAGGGTTGTACTAAGGTGCCAAGGTCCAAACTAAATGGTGGCAGATTGTTTATGTGTCATAATAATGTGTTTAGCCCCATGAATCTTCTTTTCCCGCCCCCAGTCAATCCTTTAAAGTACAATAATGAGATAAATTATATGTATATATGTGTTTTATATATATCTATACATATATATACATACATACATTCATACATATGTCTGGTGTATATACCAGGCATATGCTACATATGTGTGTAAGTGTGTATGTGTTTATATTTAATAATTTGGTCAGCACCTCTCACCTTAATTTCTGTGCTTTAATTAGAAGATATCAGCTTCATCTTCAATAATGAAGGACAACAATCAAACAGCTTCAACAAGTGACGAAATATTTTGTAATTGTATATCTCTTAAATCCTGTCATGATATGCTGACCACCAAAATACTGTCCAGATGTTTCATTTTTAATCTAGGAATGAAGCTAAACCTGGTTAAATAGTGAGATTCTATGGTAAAAAGGTAAAGTTTAAATCACAGGTTTGATTCATTTCTACTTTTTTGTAAACTATTTAGGAATGCATCCATGACCCTGAGTTTTGATTTCGTGCTTGGTAAGCATGGCCAGGCTACACTAAAGTACATGCAAGTACTTGTCATCAGTTCTGTTAGTAGAACAATCTCCATTTTCAGGGATAATCATGCTAAAAATGGAGGTTTAAAACATACTTTTCTGATTGGAACAATCTCAATGCCATTTCCCTCCAGATTTTGGAAATTTTAATGCAAACATTTTCACCAATACCAAAGTCAAGAAAAATTCAATAGCAACAGCTTTAAAAAGAAATCTCTCCTTATTTAAAAGGGCTTAGCTTAGAAGACCACTTTGTATTTTTTTATTATTGGAAAATTAATATACTTTTTAAAAAGTTAAAATATGAAGAGACTCTTTTTCAGGGGAGATAACTTATTGTTCTATATCATCTCCTCATTCTAATGAAGTGAAAAGGATATTTGACAGAGAGTGTCCTGAAGATGTTAATGATGGGTATCTGGCTAGATATTACCAATAACAGCTCTTAAACTATTTGTCTTTTGCCGCTAAATTCAAAGGCAAGATATATAATCATTGAGTTGTTTCAGGCATGTCAAATTCTTTATGATTTTATTTGGGGAGAGATGTTGGAGCAGTTTGCCTCCAGTTTATTTATAAATGAGAAAACCGGTAAATAGAGTTAAATGATTTTCCCTGGGTCACACAGATAATCTGAGGCCAGATTTGAATTTAGAAAGAAAAATGTTCCTTACTCTAGGCCTGGCACTTTATTCATTGTGCCAACTAGCTGCTTTTGTTGTGGGCTTTGTCTATATGACATATAATATCATTCCTGTGGATATTCATTTTAGACCCGTTTCATTTCCAACCTGCTGTGTACTTTTTATTATATTTTTTCCCCCTTTCATCCCACTCACATCCCCCAAACAAGCTATAGTTAAGCAAGGAGATATTTATGTAAATATATATAGGGGTATAGATACAAACACACACATACATACAAAATCACACATGTACTCCGGATTCTGCCCTCCCCCATCCATACACATTTATTTCCTATTCCTGCTGACCCTTTGCTTTAATTCTGCTCCTTAACTTGCCTTGCTATTTCTTAACCTCCCCCCACCTTGTCTTCTTCTCTCACCCTTTACTTCTTTTACTATCCATCTATCCCTCCCTTATAGATTTTGGAGGGTGCCATACCCTTCATGGCATATATGTAGTGTTGCCTGTTTGGATTATTTTTTCATTATTGTGTCAAGGTCCTTTTTTTTTTGGTCACAGCTTTCAGGTAGTCTAGTTCTTTTTATATTTTCTCTTCTTGATCTGTTCTCCAGATCTGTTTTTTTTTTTTTTACATTTCATGTTCTGTTCTATTTTTTTCATTCTTTATATACTGTTTTTGTTATTTCTTGGTCTCTTATGCTTCACTGGCTTTCTCTTGCCCAATTCTAATTTTCTAAGAGCTATTTTTGTCTTTAAGACTCAGTATCTTCTTTGCTAGTTGGTTAACTTTTTCCCCCATAATCTTCTTGTTTTTCTTGGATAGTTTGGGGTTTTGTTTTGTTTTGTTTTGTTTTAGTTTTTCCTCAATGTGTCTCATTTAATTTTTAAATTCTTTTTTGATTTCTTCTATAAATTCTTTCTGGGCAGGGAGCCATTTCATGTTGCTCTTTGGGGTAGAAGCTTTTTTTACTTCAGTGTCCTATTCTGAAGAAGAACCCCAGTCTTTCCTATTCCCATAGTAAGTTTCTATGGTTGTGTTCTTTCTTTGCCATTTCATTTTTTTTAATTAGAAAGTATTAATGTAAGTACCTATAATTGTGGAATGGGGGAATGATAACTTCAGCTTCACTTCAGCTCTTCCTTCTGACCTGGAACCCCAAACTCAGAGCTCCACCCTCTTGCAAGTGTGCATAGCCAACAACATCCCTGCCGCCCTACCTCTGCATTCCCAGTGTGCTGATTCCTTCTCATCCAAGGGCTCATCTCTGCAGCACAGCAGGATTTGGCAATCTTAATCAGTGGAAGGTCCCTCAGTCTTCTGAGGCTTACATTCCCTCCGCACACAGTTCAGGAGGTAAAAGTTTTAGTGGTTTCTGCTGAGGCTCCAGTCATACCCATTCAGCTCCAGAGTTCCTCATTTAGTGTTTCTAGGGAGCTAGTCCAGAGGTGGTTGCACTTTACATGGGTTAATCCCAGACTGAGGTTTTTCTTCATATCTTCTAGGGTTGCATCAGAAGGATGTGAGGTTTGCCCCAAGTCTTCTTGATTTTTCACCAGTCTGTGTGTGCCCTGAGGCACAAATTTGTTCTGTTTGTGGGGGAAATCTAGAGAGCATGAAATTTCCTGACCTACTCTGCCATCTTCCCAGAATCTTTCCCTTTGTTTCCAAACTTTGATGGTTCACTCATCTAGAATTTTTGTTCCTCTGTTACTGTCGGCTACATCCTCCATTAAATATTCCATGCAATGTGCTTCCTTTAGTTCTTATGATATTTTGCATATATCAAATGAATACACAGGCTCAAGTGATGGGCATCAAATTTGTAATTTTCAAGTTATTCCTCATTCTCACCAAAGGAGAATGACATTCATGTTCAGTCAAATTTGCCTCTGATCATATCTTTCATTCCACTTCCTTTATGCAGTTTTCAGTTCATACTATGATACATTCTATTCACAGTTAGGAAGAAAAGAAGAGAATCAGCATTAAGTACCTATTATGTGCCAGGCACTTTACAAACCGCCCAACAATCCCATAAGAGAGTTGGTTGGTTTTAAGAATTTTATTTTATAACTAAGGAAATTGAGGCAAGCAAAGATTAACTAATTTGTCCAAGGTCAGTTAGCTAATAAGTGAGCCCTCATTTAAAATCAGGTGTTTCAAGCCAAAAACATTCTATCCCCCACATGACCTAGCCATCTAACATGCTGGCAATATATACTCCACTTTCTTATAATGTAGACACATGGTTCATCAAGCCATTTCTATATGTAACTAAAATATATTGGTATAATTCCAAGAGAAAATAACTGAAATTATTTTTTAATTCTTTATTAATTTGTTCATTCCATGTAAATTAGTGAAAATTATCCATATAAGATTTGGTGCCATTTACTGGGGAAGCATGGCATTTCCTTATAATACAAGCTCTTTAAGGATAAGAATTATTTTATTTTTGCCCTGACATCTTAGTTCTTTGTATTACTTATTTTTATTATTACTTATTTTTTGATTATTACTTAATTATTATTTTGTGTTAAATTCTCTAGAAATAGAAACAACTTTATAACATTTACAAAACAATTGACTAAAATTCTTGAATATGTTTTTAGGATTGGATATGGAGGAAGACAGAGGTAAAAAAAAACAATATTTTATTAATCTAAAGTCTTGCCTGAAGATTAGATGTTGTAGAACTAATTGCAGAAAAAGGGAACTGCAAGGAAAGAGGGTAGGGAGTTGGCAGAGAAGAGGAGGTGCCAAGAACCAAAATATTGAAGTTCAAATATAAAAATCTAATGAGATATCTTGATGTTTGAATCTCCATGATCCTTAGAAAAACCACTTCTCCTGAGTTAGCCAATAGAGTGAGAACAGGTTCACAGGAGTAAAGTCTTTATTCCTGTATTAATCATGATCAGAAAACCAATAGAAATAAACTCATAATTAATAAGTTTCATTTAAATTAAGTCTGATTTAAACAATCATTACAATAAAATTTTAGCATAGAAATAAAACAGTTTAAAATCATCAATAACAAATTCAAGTTTTCAAGTTTTTAAATGTTTACTAAATAAAATTAAATTATTTGTGTGAATGGATACTTAAAAGCATCTGTAGAAATGTTATATGTACATATATATTCCATTTGGGACTTTACTGGGTAGTATTGCTAATTCATAACCTCATAACTTATTCAGTTCTTACAATGTAATATTCCCAGGCAGTAGTTTTACTATATATCTATAAACTTCAATTTTTAGTTCAAAATCTCAGATGTTTCAATTTGCATTTAGCTAAAAGTTGGCAAAGAGATTATCATCTCTGATCCAATTTTTTAAATGGAAAACTAATTTTGATTTATGGAGTGGCAAAAATATAAACATTTTAGATAAATCTTTTGCCAAAATCTAGATGAAAAATGGTGTTAACTGTTAAGTTTGGCCTTTTGAAGAATTATTTTTAACTGAACATGTCAATGTTTCTGCCCCATAATGTTTTGCAATGTAGTATTCCACAGAATTACCTTGTTCTATTTTTCAGTACATAACCTCTTTAAAATGAATGGGATATTAGTACATGTTTCTTTCTTTAGTGAAAGTAGCTGAATAATAAAGGAAAAAATGTTCTAGTCTGCATCATTCATAATCATGTGTTAATTAAGTTAGGGAAACCTGTTATTACATCATAATAAACAAATGAAAATTTGGAAATAAATAAATAATTTCCCATTATTTTCCTTTCAGTGTTGCATGATCTTAATGGCTTAGGTAACCCCTTCCATAGGTGCAAATGAAACTCATTTATATTTTCTTCACCTATGTAATTCTTATTCATGTACTTACAAAAAACTTCCATAGATGATCTATCCAGCACTTTTCTAAGTTTCTTTTAAAATTTTATAGGTACTAGAAGGTAAGTCCCATTACTTGTAGGAAATAGGCAGTTTCTATCTTCTTCTCTTTCTCTTAAAAGGGTTCTAGAATGTTTGAGGAGTCTGTGTAGTTAACACAATGACAATCATGAACAGGAATATCTGGAGAACATCATTTAACAGCAAGTCTATTTGGACAATGAGTAGGACCTAATCCTTGACATTAGTGAGTACCTTTCATGAACATGTTTCCTTGTTTTATATTCTGCTTGATTTTAGCATTGAATCTTTAAATAAAGCTCTCTTCATCATCATATTTTATGATATCTTTCTATGACTTTAAAACATGAGAAGTGGCTCCTGTGTTTGATGATAATCCTAAAGTTTACATTTTGCTTAACTGGATAAATTCTTTCTTTTGCCTTTTTTTCTATTTCTTTTTCCCTTTCTCTTTGTTTAATTCTTTCTTTAATTAGAAATTAAAAACAAAGAAGTGAAACAAAGGGATAAAATGTATGGTTTTGAGTTAAATGGGACAATAGCTAGCATATTTTCCTTGAGAAATTAGCTTTATCAAGAATCAAAAGGTAACAAAAACAAACTTTCATAAGACATCTGGTCATCTCACTCTGAAGTGCTGATAGTAAGGATAAGCAAAGATACTATTGTGCTTATTCATAAACATATGTAATAATAGATGGATAGATTTATCAATAGATTCTCAGAAGAATTTGACATGATCTTCTCAACTAATACTACATATAACTTAATTGTGTCTAAAATACCCATATAGGGCAAAATGATAAGAAAAAAAATGTAAGTGAAAAGCATTGATTAAGATATAGAAATGCAAGGTTCCAAGAGTTTGTAGAATTTTCAAAAGCTTTCTAATTTTTTCATGAGTTTTTTTCTTCAAGAAGATAGTGAGAAGGCATTGGACGCAGTAGGCATTAAGCAACATTTTAAAAAATCTTAATAAAGACAAAAGACAGAGTACAAATAAGAGATTCATTGTAGAAGCAGTGGTTGGTTTGGAGACAGATATAGACTGGCTAAATCAAAAGTTAAAAATATAAAACAAATAAGAAGACATAATTTCAAAAACTCCAACCTATACTGCTTTAAAAGTTGTCATTCCCAAAATGGGAAGTAGACAAAAATAATAATTGTTACCATTTACTTAACACTTCTGCAAACAATTTCTTCATCTATAAAATGAAGGAGTTTCATTAAATAATTTCTAAGGTCCTTTCCAGCATTAAGATCTATGATGCTAGGAGACATTTCATCAATTCAAAATAGTCGCCACAATAATGTGAAAGAAAGTCCCAGAAACCACTTCAGTCAGCAAACAATTGATTTCTTTGCCAAGTAGATGCAGCAGCCAACAGCAACCCCAATTTAGAGTATAAATTCATTTGGAAATCATTACTGAGTAGAATGACAGAAGATTATTAGCAGCTATGCCTCACAAAACAGTGAAAAGCAGTTGAGGGAAAATAGCCTGAAAAATGAAAGAATGGATTAATCGTCTGGATAATTAATGCAGAAGTTGGTGAGAATTTGTTGATTCTTTCCAACCTATTTTTTTCTTGAACTGTGAGTTCTTTGCCAAACTAAATAACAAGGATGTATTCATATTTTCATATTCTATGCCAATAGTTTGGAACTGACCATTCTTGAGAAGTAACCAAACAATTTCACATGGCCCAACTTAAGTCTTCAAAATATGCCTTCTACTGCCTGAAACTCTCAGGATTATATTGATGAAAGAGCAATCTTTAAGTGGGATTACAGCTAAAGCAATGGAGCATTAATTTTAGTAATTTAGGGCATAACTTTTAGTAATCAGGTCTAGCAATAGAAGATTTTGAGCATTTACCTTGCTTATTTAGTAGAAAAAGTCTAAATCTTCCTCTACTATTAGTGATAAGTCATACTGAAAACATTTTGTTTAAATAACATTTCTTTAAATAAACATTTGTTTAAAGACAAATTATTTTTTCTATTAACAGTCCTAACGAGGTAGATAAATTCATAGAATTGTACAATTCATAATGTAGGAGCTAGAAAACACTCTGGAAATTATCTAACTCAATCTCCTTATTTTATAATTAAGGAATCTGAAATCGTATGTCGTGCTGATCGGCATTGTAATTTAAAAGTTGATAAATTTTACATTGTTTTACATTTTTGATAATTTTTACAATAATGTTGCTACTATATAAGTTGTTCTAATTTTTCTCAATTCATATTAATTCACACAAATCTTCTCAAGTATTTCTAAACTCATCTCTTTCATTATTTCTTTTTTTTTTTTTTTGGTTGAGGCAATTGGAGTTAAGTGACTTGCTCAGGGTCACACAGCTTGAAAGTGTTAAGTGTCTGAGGCCAGATTTGAACTCAAGTCCTCCTGACTTCAGGACTGGTGCTCTATCCACTGTGCCACCTAGCAGCCCTCTTTCATTATTTCTAAAAGCACAATAATATTCCATCATATTTATATACCATAAAATGTCCAGCTATTTAATAATTTATAAGTATCCTCTTAATTTCCAATTCTTCACCACCACAAAAAGAGCAATAACTATTTTGGGGCAAATGAGTTCTTTTCCTCTTTGTTTGATCGCCTTATGGTATAAATATAGCAATATTTGTGTATGTGTGTGTGTGTGTGTGTGTGTGTGTATACACGCACATATATACATATACAAATATGCTGTTTTGCTGGGTCAAAGAGTATATACCATTTAATAGTCTTTGGGGCATAGTTCTAAAATTGCTTTCAAGAATGGTTGGACTGGTTCACAGCTCAACTAATAGAACATTAGTGTGCTGGTTTTCCCACATCCTCTATACCATTTGTCATTTTCTTTTCTGTCATATTAGGTCATTTTATGGGTGGGAGGTAATAATTCAAAGTCATCTTAATTTTCATATTTTTCCATGGTTCCATTTTCATGGAAAACTGGTTATACACATACTAACTTTTTAAATACACATTTCTTTATGAATCATGTTGGAAGAGAAAAATCAGAACACAAAGGAAAAACCACAAGAGAGAAAAATAACAGGAAAAAAGTGAAAAAGGATGTGTTGATTTACATTCAATCTCCATAGTTCTCTTTCTGGATTTAGATGCTGTTCTATCCAAAGTTCATTGAGATTGCCTTGAATCACTGAACCACTGAGAAGAACCAAGACTTTTATAGTTGATCATTTCGCTATCTTGCTCTTACTGTGTGCAATGTATTCCTGGTTCTGCTTGTTTAGCTCAGCATAAATTCATGTAAATCTTTCCAGGGTTTTCTAAAATCATTTTGTTCAAATTTTCCAATTTTCCAATTCTTTGCTACCACAAAAAGAGCTGCTCCAAACATTTTTTTTGCACATGTGGTTTTTTTATTCTCCTTTATTGTTTCCTTGGGATACAGACAGTAAAGTCACTGCTGGGTCAAAGGATATGCAAATTTGATAACCCTGGGGCATAGTTATAAATTGCTCTTCAAAATTGTGAACTGGAATTAGATCACAATTCCACCCACAATGCCCTAGTTTTCCCCTATCTCCTCCAACATTTATCATTATTTTTTCTTGTCATCTTAGCCAATCTGACAGGTGTGAGATGGTATCTCAGAGTTGTTTTAATTTGAATTTTTCTAATAAATAGGGATTTAAAATAGTTTTCATATGACTACAAATAACTTTAATTTCATCATCTGAAAATTGTCTGTTCATATTCTTTGACCATATATGAATTTTCATATTTCTAATTATTAGTAAGTTAGAGCATTTTAAATGTGGGTATTGAAAGTTTTGATTTCTTAATCTGAAAATTGAATATTCACATCCTTTATGAATTGGGAAATGGCTTTTAACTTTATAAATTCTTATTCCTCTTGATATTTTAGAAATGAGATCTTTCTTTGCTAGAGAAACTTGGCACAAATTTTTCCCAGTTTCTTGATTTTTTTTTTCTGATTTTATCTTCATTGATTTAGTGCTTTTTTTTTTTTACTTTTATATGTTCAAAATTATCTTTTTTTCTTCAGTGAAACTTTCTCTGTCTTATTTCATCATGAACTCTCCCCCTCTAAATAGAACTTATATTTAGTTCCTTCCTTGCTCTCCTGATTTGCTTATAACATCGCCTGTATGTTTAAATCATCTACCCATTTTGCATTTATTTATAACAATGTATGCTGTTAGCCTATGCGTAATTTTTTGCTAGAATGCTTTCCAATTTTCCTAACAGTCTTTCCCCCCTTTATAGTGATTTTTTTGCCCTCACATCTAGGATTTATGTCTTATATAAATACTAGGTTACCATATTCATTAGCTTCTCTATATTGCAACAAAGTAGCACAGTGGATAGAGTGCTGGGGCCAAAGTCAAGAAGACCACTCTTCCTGAGTTCATCTAACTTCAGAAACTTACTAGCTTGTTGACCATAGGCAACCCTGTTTGCCTCAGTTTCCTCATCTGTAAACTGGAGAAAGAAATGGGAAACTACTCCATTATCTTTGCCACAAAAGGCCCCAAAAGGATCTCAGTCAATTTCAATCTAAATCATTAAATCAACAGCTACAACATTGTGTATCTAATATGTTCAACCCTTTCTATTTCTAAGTATAAAATTGGTTTGATGAATAGTTTTGCAATATACTTTGTTATCTGTTACTTCTAGGCCTTCTTCCTTCCCTTTTTTTTTTGTCAATTCTCTTGATTGACCTTTTCTTCTTCCAGATTAATTTTGTTATTATTTTCCTCTATAAGGTAATTCTTTGGCACTTTTATTAATATGGCAATAAATAAATTAATTTAGGAAATATTATAATTTTTGTTATATTTTCTCAGCCTATCTATGAACAACATATTCCTTTAGTTATTCAGATCTTTATTTGTGTAATGAATGCTTTATAATAATGTATAATAGTATTCCTGTGTGTATCTTAGCAGGAAGATACCCAAATATTTTGTCCTTTCTATAGGTATTTTAAATGAAATTTCTCTTTCAATCTCATTTTTGTTTAATCTTATTACCCATATAGAGGAATACTAATGATTTCTGTAGGTATATGCTGTATTATGAAATTTTGCTAAAGTTATTGAACTGTGTCAGTGTTTTGGTCAATTCTTAATGTTTTGGTCAATTCTCAATATTTTCTTGGTAAACTATTGTATTCCCTTCAAAATATAATAGTTTAATTTTCTCTTTTCTTTTATTTGTTCCTTCAGTTTCTTTGGCTTGTTTTATAGCTATACCTAGCATTTTTAGCATAATATTGAATAGTAATGGTCATAATAAACATGCTTATTTCATCCTATATTTAACTGGAAAGTCTTCTAACTTAATTCCCTAATAGATAATACTTGTTCATGATTATAAATGACTACTTTAGGATTTTAAGGAAAATTCTGTTTATTCATATGTTTTTAGTGTTTTTCAAAAACAGGAATTATTTGTTTTTAATTATATTTTGTCAAAAAAAATTTCCATCATGTGATTTTTGTCATTGTTGTTTGTTGTTATTAATATGGTCAATTATGCTGATATTTTTCCTAAGACTGAACCAGCCCTGAATTTTGGCACAAATACAGCCTATAAATAATAATTATGATTTTTATCATCTATTGCTATAATTACTGAATCTCTTTGTTAGCATTTTATTCAAAAGTTTTGTATCAGTATTCATTAAGGAAATTGATCTATGCTTTCTTTCTCTGTTGGGTTCTCCTTATATTGGGTCACAATACAATATTTGTGCAACAGAAGGAATTTAGTATGACTCCTTTATCTTTTTTTCTTTTTCAAGCAGTTTAAATGGTATTTAAATTCACTAATCTTTATATATTTGGCAGAATTTACATGTATATTCATCTAATCCTGGACTCTTTTTTTTTTCCTTTAGGAAGCTTATTTATGGTTTGTTTAATTTCTTTTTTTCTAAAATGTGGTTATTTAAATATTCTTTTTTTCTTGGTCTGTTGATCTGGGAAATTTATGTTTTGGTAAATGCTTATTTAGATTGCCCATTTTTATTGGTATCTATTTAGGCAAAATAGATTTAATTTTTTTTTATTTTATATCTTTTGGTAGTAATTTTTAAAAAATTTGATACTGATAATATGAATTTCTTTTTAAAAAAATAAGAATAGTCACTGATGTGTTCATTTTATTTTTCACACAATTTCTTAGTTTTATTTGTTAATAATTTTACCTTTTAATTTTCTTAATAAAATCTTTTGTTTTTAAGATTTTTATTTTGGAAAAAATATCCTGGCTTTAATTTGTTATTCCTCTAGTTTTTCTTTTTCTAATTCACATCTAAATCATAGATCTGCTCTTTCTCTCTTTTATTAATGTAAGCATTTATAGTTATATTTTCCATTAAGCATTCCTCTTGCTGTATTCCACAAATTTTGCCATTATATCATCATTATTATCTTTATCTTAGTTGTTTCTGTGATTAATTTGCTTCTTGTTTGTCTTCTCTCTATTTTATAGAAAAGGATACCAAGAACTAGAGGTGTTGTTTCTTACCTATTTTTATATAGCTAAGAAAGAAGAAGAAAGATTTGAACCTTGTCTCAAATTCTTTTCTAATTCTAAGCAGAAATATGAGAGGATGGAATCAAGAGTATAATTATGAAGTATTACCATTGTAAAAATCAACTATAGTGTCATATTGCATATGTTGAGATCAATAAAAATTTATTTTTCTGTTGAGTAAGCTTTGAGGGAAGGGGCTTATTAATATATTGACAATATATTGATTGTGATCTGATAGTCACATTGAAATTTTCCTAAATGTAACTTACATATTAATAAATTTTATATATCATAAAAAGTTTTTGGTTTATGTTAGAAATGAAAAGTTGATTCAACATAAACCTATTGTATATATATGCATTATATAAATATGATATTGTAAAATAATTGAAATCATATGATTATGGCAATAGATGCTAAAAAGTCTTTTCTCAAAGTCTTATACTCATTTCTATTAAAAACTCCAGGGGAAAAAATCTCTAGTAATCATAAGAATAAATGGAACCTTTCTTAATATAGTAATAAGAGTGATTAAAATTCAAGAGCAAACATTATAAGTAACATAAACAAATTTGAAATAATTCTATATTATTTCAAGGATATTTCAAGGATTTCAAAGAATAATTCAAGGATGGTCATTATCATCATTGTATTTAATAGAATGATAGAAATGTAAATTATAGCAAAAAGATAAAAATGAGGAAGTGTAGGCAAATAAGTATAGGCTTTTTGAAAAGATGATTTAATTAGAAAATATCAGAGAAATCAACAACAATTAATAGGAATAACTAGTAAAGATATAAAAGCAATCCTTCTATATTAGCATTCTCATGTATAATCAACAAATTCTAGCAGAAATAACTAGGAAATGAAATTCCATTTAGAATAACTATAGAACCTATCAAATTTTTGTCACTCAAGATATACCAATGGATTAAAAGAATTTAATTTTCTTCTTTAATATTTCACTAGAAACTTCCAAAAATATTTTCAGTCCTAGAAAAAAAAATAATGAAACTCTGGTAAAAATTAGGTTTAGGCCAAAACCGTATATTGTATGTCAAGATAGGTTTCAAGTGGATACCTGAACTAGATATAAAAGGTCATATCACAAATAAATTAAGAGAATAAGGAAACTTTTGCTTTTTGAATTTATGTACTGGAGAAGAGCATGTGAATACAAATGATAGAGATGATTACATAAGATAAAATAAAAATTTGATTATACATTTTTTCAAGTTTTTGCACAAACAAATCTAATTAAAAACAAAAACTTGCAAAACTTTGCAAGAAGTTTCTTTGATAAAGCTGTTATAGTCAAATTATATTAAGGTGTTATATCAAAGTTATATGATGAAGTGATTAAAATTTAAAAGATTAAGAGCCATTCCCCAATAAATGGAAACTGGATAAATCATCAAAGGATATGAACAAGCAGTAATGAGGAAAATATCCAAATTATAAACATGTATGAAACATACTCAAAATCTCTAATAATTAGAAAAATGAACATTAAAGAAGTTGAGATACTAATTTGAAGAACTAATTACCTATTAGACTATCAATGGTGTCAAAAGAGGAGAATGATAAATTGAAGAGTTTATGAGGGAAATATACTAGCATCTTTTTTGGTGGTGCTATGAATTGATCCAACCATTTTAGAAATCATTTTGGAGTTAATTTCAGATAGTTAACAAATTTATGCCATTTGATCTAGCTATTCCCCTACTTGTCCTGTGTATTTAAAGAAATAAAACAGTAGGAAAAAGATCTAAATGTATAAGCATATTTATTTATAGCTGCTCTTTTTGTGGTAACCAAAAATTAGAAATGAAAGGTGTAGTACTTGAAGAGAAATAGCTAAACTATTGTAAAAAATATATTCAACATATATATATATATACATATATCTATACATATGTATATATGTACATATATATGTCTCTCTATATGTGTAGAAACATTATTTTGCCAAAAGAAAAGACAAAAGAAGCAACTTCAGGGGAAACTGAGAAGACCTCTATTTATTCATTCAGTGCAAATTGCACATAAAGTATAAAGAAAAATTTATAAAATGATAACCTTATAGAAAAATACTTCAGATGACTGAAAGTGTCATTAACACAATAAACCATTGTAACAGGTAAAAGATGATATGACTGAGGAAACAAAGATTTGATCTTCCAAATTTATAAATTTATTAAGCAATGCATGTCAATTACATAACAAGTCAGGATTAGTCACTTTCCTTAGTTTTGGCACTTGAACCCAACAGGATTATGTATTAAAAACAATCAAATAACACACATTAATTAAAATAAAACAATTAGCCAGGAAACAGAATTAGGTAACCTGATTTCTAATTGGAAGAAAGAGTAAAGGCTTTTCAGGATGGAAGAGAAAGAATAGGTACAATCCTTTACATTAGAAAAAAAAAAGTCTTATTCTCCCCCAGCCCTGCCAAGTGTCTATATTCAATCAAAAGAACATGAAAATAATAACTTATTGATCAGTGTATGACAGGTTCTCATATAAAATAAGTGAGTTGATTGAGACGTATAAATTTGAGGACAATCACTGAATCAATCTTTGGATTGTGTTGACTTTCTGTCATCATTGCTTATGTCCTCAGTTAAGGGTGATAGAGGTAGTCCAGTTTCCCAACTATTCAATGCTAGATTCAAGAAATACAACAAAGTCCTCTCACAATTGCCACAATTTAATAAAGTTTTTTCACAAGACAGAAGTTGTATTAGACTCATAATTGAGTAAAAAGAGAACAGAACTAGCTACAGAAGTGAATGACAAGATGGAGTCAGTGTTTTTTACTCAATTCCCACTATGGCTTGCTTGGTGTTCTTATTCCCTCAATTTCCTCAATTACTTTCCATGAGTCTAAAAAATAAAGAACTCACTCACCTTCTGGCAGAGAGATAATGGGCTTAAGGTTTAAAAAGAACATAAAAATTGCATATGGTTACTGTGGGAATTTGATTTGCTAGACTACACAATTATGTATCAAAGCTTTGTTTGTTTTTTGGAATTATTTTAATTATCCCTTCATTTTGCAAAGAGCTCTTTGTAGGAAGGGACACAGGGATGAAGAGACTTTAAAATGTTTGTTAACAGAAAAAACATTAAATAATAAGTTTAAAAATATAAACTAGAAGGAAGTTGACAATAATTTATCTTTGCCTGTTCCCTATGTTATCTCCTTGAGAGCAGGGCCTGCCTCTTAATATTTTATTTTTCACAATAACTTGGACAGTAGCATTCCTATAGCAACTCCTCACTAAACATTTATCAAGTTGACCCTCTTTAATATTTAAATCCATCCATAGTTCCTCAATTTTTTCTCACTATTTTCCCATATTCCTTCTCATACATTCTACAGTACAAAATGGCCTTTTTATTGTTTCTTACTCATGACATTCCATTTTAAACATCTCTGTATCTTTGCGGTGACTACATCCCTTCTGCCCTATTCCTCCTGCCATGCTTGAAATGTGTTTCAAATGAAACTTTGATTCTCAAAATGACTAGTTTTGTTCAGATCTCAGCTAGAAACAGGGACTGGAAAGGAGATAAAGACAAAAGCAGATTTAGACTGAAAGTGAAACTTTATTTTGGAAATTCAAATAACACCCAAATAGCTGCCACAACTCATAATGGACAGAGCTCTACTAAGAAAAACTAACTGTTCTCATGTGGTTAGAAATAGATGGGATAGTGTTCTGTGGCATGAAGGATGGAAAATTAGATTAATTTGGAAAGAGTAACAAGGTTTAATAATGAATTTACAGGTTGAAAGAAGAAAACATAAAGAAGAGAACCATATCAAAATGTGGGATTTTGTTTCTAGAAAATGGTATGAAGAGCATCATGAAAATATGGATGATCTTTGGAAATATGAATAAAAAATGACAATGGCATTCATATTTCCACAATCTATCTACATCCTTAAATCATTTCAGTGTCCATTAAGGAAAACCAATAAACACTTGAAAGGGTTAATATTATGATTACAAAGCCACATCTCTTAAAAAGGATTGATTCCTCTAAACTCTTGCAAGAAAACTATAAGGTTTTAAAAAAACTTTTTTCTAGGGCATAATTTCACAAATCCACAGTACATGACATCCAAAATTGAACATATTGGAGGCAATCAGCCAAAAATCAAGACTACACCATGCTAAGTATTAAGAGCCAAGAAGAGTGACTGGATGTCATATGCGTAGCTAAGAAAACCCAGCCCATCTTGACAAAAAATAGATTTACTGTATATCATACCATATACTGTAAATGGTGGCAAGCAGAGATAGCAAAAAGAAACTCTTATGGTAAACTCTAGCACAAGCTTTGGAAGCTCAGCTACTTCTGTAGCTGAAAAATGAACTTTCTCTGCCCATTTTAGCTAAATAACCTCTTGTATATCTACACTGGTCAATTGCATGGAAGGAAGAGGTTTCTTCACTCCTATCAACTGCTATCAGTTAGTAATTCAATTTGTATGAAGAAAAATGATTCAGATGATTTATATATGTTTCCTATTTTTAGTCATGACACAACATCTCTCATTATAACCCAAGATGAAGAATACTTGTCATTATAGGGGGGATTATTAGGGTGGTGTTTTTAATGTTAGGTAGAAATAAATTTTCAATCACATCCCTCAGTAACAGTTGTCTTGTACTGAACAGAAGTATCTGGGTACTTTATAAATGCTCAAACTTCTTGATTTAAAAAAAGTAGAGAAATAAAAAATCAACCTGCCCATTTCAGCATCGTTAGTCCATTTCTACTTCACAGAGAACACCATAGTGCAAATATTACTATAGTAATTAATTGTCTTTCTGCTGATTTAATACTTGGGTATCATTGAGTTTCTGATGCCCCAGTGGAAGACCAAACTATAGAATTCTTAATTGTTCTGTGAGCATTACTTCTTGTGCCACTAAAAGATGGTATTTAGGAACCATTTCCCTTATAATATTTTTTCCACTTGAGCATTAAGGACAAGAAAACACTTCAGATATAACTGCAGCTACTGTAGTGTGACTCCTATCTTATTTTAACAGGAACCCAGATGCAGAAGGTTCCAAGTTTCTAAAGTAATCCCTAACTCTTGCTAACAAGGCATTGACAGTCCCAATTTCTACCAACTTGACTTAAAACCAAAAGGATTTAAGAAGTTCACACTGCTGCTGGCAAAGTGTAATAACTTACACATGAACAGGAGACTTGTTTCTTTGACTTTTTAAATGGAATGGGTTCGGACTATAGCCATCTCACCCTAGGGATGATTTGTGTCACCATATGTAAAGGAGTATGTGCAGAATTTTGCAATTTAGGATAAACAAAAGGAATAAGGTTTCAGGAAAGATTAAGACTTTCACCATATATTTGTGTTAATTATAAGTAGAGAGTATCCAGGAACTGTTATAACTTTATTGTATAGCAGCCTTCAAGAAAAACAGTATTTATTGTGAAAGATGATTGCAGTTTCAATAGCGACTCCCTCTTATTACTTAAAAAACATATATTTAGCCAGATACCATACACTAAGTTTAGTTCACTTGGCAGGATTTTAACCAGGCTTTTTTTTTTAATCTTTGTATTTAAATAAATCCCAAATAAGCCATAATTCACTGGCCATGCTGAGCAATGACTATACATAGCCTATGTTTTAACATAAAAAGTATAAAATTACAGAGATATAATCAATTATTTTCAAAAATGTAATGTACTGAAATGGTGTAGAAAAGAACCACATTGGTCTTCAACTGAAAACAAAAATTGCTGGGAACCAAGGGAAGGGTAAAAAGAAAAAAAAAAAAAGAGAAGAAAAACATGATCTAAAAAGAAATGGTTCTTGGGAGAAAATGGTTTTCCTCAGTTGTTATATTATAATGAATTCAAAAGAAAATGGCTAACACAGCATTTCTTAATAACAAGGCAGTGGTGCTCCATACTCTTTCATATTTCAACTTTAAAATAAATGTGCTTTATGTTATCATGGGATTCCATTTTCTTATTCCCTAAGAAAAGCAATTCCAAGGTGGAAAGGAGGATAATAGCTTCAGGAACCCTAGCTCCATATTAATTCTGAGGCTGTCCTCTTCATCTGTTCAAACAACACCTAAACTATAACTCAGATGGTAATGGCCCATAGAAATGGAATGAACTTTGTAAGACATGGCTTAGAAATTGAACTGAAAGATTTCCTTTTCCTCCTAGTTCAACTAGAAAATTTCTTTAACAGACTCTCTTAAAATACTTACAAGGTATCATAATTTCCCTAAATTTCACTTTTGATTTTAGTTAGATACTCTGCCACCTGTAGCTCAGTATGCTTTACCTCCACCCCCAAAATCAGCCATTTAGCCAACTAAATTAGCTTTATACCAGGAAATATTTACTGAGAACAATGTACTTTTATGATTCTCCAGATTTAGAGTTGTATCCCAACATCTTATGAACCAAGAAAAATGAGGAAGAAGAGGGAAGAATTGAAAAGAAAAAAATATTTTGTGAAAAATAAGTCCATATTTCCTTCAGAAACCACAGGAGAATATATCCATAAATACTACATTGGGGTTCATTTATTGGCTCTACTGAAGCAGCAGTCAAATATTACACATAGCCTATCATTTAGTGGCTGATTATTGTGTGAATGACTGTGGGCTATGCAAAACAGATATTTTCCAGTTTGCCTGAGGCAGAAGAAACCCTAGAGCTAGAGCTGGGGCCTTAGCCTGCCTTCAAACTCTTTCCTCCTTTCTGGGTCTCTCCCAACTAAGTGAAAACAAGCATATTGAACTGCTCACTAGGGCTCAATTCACATTCCTTTGCTTCTTTTGGCTTTTCTAATTCCTTATCAGCACATAAGCAGAATCAGTCAGATGGAGGGTAGAACATGATCTAGGGATAAATTCCAAAGAGTGTTTCATACTTTTAGTGATTTCTCTTAATATGGTTCCTTAGGAGCATTCCTGGTGGTTCTATTTGTAATCACTGAATATTTGAATGGATCCTTTCCCAAAAATGGGTTCAGCAACTCATTTACCAGACTTTTCTGTTTAGTACAGAGGCTGTAAAGGAGTTTGGGATTTTGTTAGGCATTTTTTTTTTGCCTTTATATGTCATAGACTTTTTTGTTAGTCTGGTGAACCCTATGGACCCTTTTTTAAAGAATAGTTTCTAAATGTACAAAACAAAATACATGAAATTATAAAAGAAAATGATTGTATTGCAATATAATTATTAACATTAGAAAAATAAAAATAAAAAGTTCATAGATCCCAGGTTGAAAATTTCTGCAAAGGTATCAGGAATCTTCACCCAATTCATGGGAGATTATAAATTAATCCTACTTGCTAAAGACCTGTCATTATCTTCTTTTAGATGTTCAAGTTACATACAATGTAGAACTTGATTTAAAAAAAAACTAGACAAAATTATTTGTTAGAATTTGTCCATTTCTGAGAAAATAAATTCTTAGGATTGGAAAGGATTTGGAAAGACCTTTACCCATTCATCTACGCAAAAGGTCATGTGAGCACATATTTAGACATAGAAGGAAACTTAAAGATAACAAGAGCAAAAACAATACAACTGCGACCCCTTTGAAACTTATCATATATATTCCATGCCAAGGCAGGACAGAATAATAGGAAGAGGTCAACCAGAGTAGTATTGAATGAGAACAAAGAATAGAGATCTCATTTGCTCTGAGTCGGTGCAGGGCTAGGAGGAATTCCAAAATGCTAACAAATTTGGATCTAATGATACCACTGTGTGAATTAACACTTTGATCATTGTTATGTAAAGAATTGGGTTGTAATCTGGCTGCATTCAGAAATCTCACAATAATTCATTTGGTAAAGAGCATAATAAAGCATATGTCATAGTACCATAAACATGATATACAGAATAAATCACAAATATCCCACCCAGTAGAAATGCTTCAATAAAGATATCATTGATGGCTAACATGGATGATCCATGAGTGAATGTGAAATAGAAATTAAAGATTTCAATGTGTTCATAATATATGTGTACTATATCATATTAAAATTAGAAATATATCTTTCCATTTATAAGCAAGAAGTTTGTAGTTCTTTTTTTTTTCCAATAATACCCTCTACTCTAAGTTTAAAAAAAACAAGGAATTAGGATAGATGCCAAGTAATTGGTAAAAAAAAATCATCTTTAAACCTAGATTAAGTGAAATGGCACTGAAAATGACAAGGTAGGAAAATATAATAAGAAAAAGCTACAGAACCTGAAGCCAGGGAAAACCATAACTTTCAATGGTAACTACAGGAATTGTGCTTAGTACTGAAATAGATGGCAATAATAATAATATCCTCTTCTTGATTATTTTTGGAGGGAAGATGTACACAATTAGACTAAAAGTTCAGAAAGTCTTTTTCAAATTTGGCAGCATAAATCCAACTAGTAGACCAACTATAACAAAAAGTAGTAATTGAAAAAGACTAGCACTTACTATAACCATCTTGAATAAAAACATTCACTCTTAATTTTGAAACAAAGTTAAAAAACAAAGTTCAGGACCAGCATACAACAGAATATGTTCACTGTCACAGAACCATAGAAGAACACATAGAGACAATAAAGAATATCCCTAAAGTCAGAAGTCAAACTCACTATAACAGTAATGGCTTAGGAAAGTTATTGAACACTTTTAGAAAAATATTTAAACATTGCACCAGCCTCTACTTCACTGATTCTTAATGTGGAATACATGGATCCCAAGAAATTCATAGATTTCATGGAGGTTATAGAAGTAGAAATTGTAATGCTTTGATAACTATATTTCAATGTAATTTGTTTCCTTTTATGATCTTATACAATTTATGTTACTGATTTAAAAACATCCCTAGAAGGGGCCCAAAAACAGAAGTCACATTATCAAATGAGTCCGTGTTACAGAAAAAATTTAAGAACCTCTCATCTAGACATATACACAGGAATAAATATGAATAACATATTGACTAATAAAGAACAAAAAGGAAAATAAACATATGGGATATAGTTTAGATATAAATTCTAAATCATCTTCAGCAAAGGGCAGCAAAAATCAAAAGCTCAAGGCCATACAAGGAGGCAAAGCAGCACAAAGACCAAAAAAAAATTTTTATATGGCATCTAGTAGAATTTTACCACAGAGAAACAAAGAAAGAAGAGAACAGGGAACCTCTGAAGAAGGAATTTGTGGAAGAATTTTAATTGTCTATTGCATTGCATGATATGCAACACAACAAAAATATATGTTGAATCAAAGCAAAATATCATATTTGCACAGTGGTAATACAATAAATGACAAAACAGTTACATCTTAAGAGGTAACTAAAATTCTAACTATTTTTGCACACCTGGAAAGCAAAAGAACCAGATAATATCCATCGAATATTTTACTGTGACACTTGAACTTGTAGAAAGACACTTTACTAAAATCCTCTTAAATGTATTACTGATGGCCCCTTTCCAAAGAGAAGAAATCATTAAAATATGACAATGCTTGTGACAACTCCCCATAAAGCCTAATTATATTTTATCTATTATATACAATTCACAACTCATATCATTAAAATAATATGAACACTTTCAAAAAGAACATTTTATCTGAGCAACAGAAAGTGACCAAATTAACTCAAAGTACAAAAAAAATTAGGCTGCCATTATTATTATAAAACTTTTGATCCAGCTCTGTTTTTAATGGCATCTTCACATAATACAAATGTACAAAATAAACCCAAGTAAAATGAGAACACTAAACAGTTTGATTGCCATATCATATGTTCAGAATATATCACCAAAAGCATAATGTTAAATAATTTATATAAAAAATGCCATTATTCAAGGTTATAGTTTTAATATTCTGCCTATCTTAAAATCATTATTGCCTTTCTTAAATACTATAGAATTAAACATAATTTCCAGTTTAAAGGAAGACAAATCAAAACATCGTATTTATTGTTAATATACAGAGTTACTATTAAGTTCTATGAGTTTAGAAAAAAAAAAACTTAACTATCTCTTCTAAGCCATGAACTCTTTTTTTCCCAGTGATAACAAAATGTCATTTTCATGCAACATATATAAAATTGTTAATGTTCACCAAGACAACATACAGACCAAATACTCTGATCTTGAATCTGAAGGTCTCATGGAAGGTAATACCTTCAATACCTTGTAGGTAAATACCCAGTTCTCCTTAAAGTAAGGCTCATGAGATAAAAAAAAAAAAAATTCAAAAATAAATCTGTATCTGAATACTTTCTGGAATCCTAAAATCAAAACTAAATAAGAACATGTTTGAAACAATAAAAGTCTATGCAATCCCAATTTTAATATACATTTTTGGAATTGCAAATGGATCTATTCAGAACTGACTTGGAAATACCTTTTAAAAATTCATGCAATATTAATGAATATAATTAATCCCATCATCCTGAGAAAATAGTATAATTACTTGCCCAAAATGAAGGTTTTTGATAGATGTTCTTAGAGCATGTGATAAACAGGTAAAAACATACAGAAATAATTTTGGAAAAGCAATGAACAAAAATAAGAAATGATAATAGACAGATGCATGTTGTTAGCTACATTGAACATGCTCAGAAGTAATTTTACTCTAGATGAAGGCTATGAAACAACTAAGATCCAAAGATGGACACAAAAGACCCTCCCTTAGGTAACATACACATGAACTCAACCACCAATATTTTGACAATGCCTGCCATGTGCATATATTTGTGGAAAGAGAAGTATTTATTTTTTATATAGTTTTTTTTATTTACAAGTTATATGCATGAGTAATTTTGCAGCATTGACAATTGCCAAACCTTTTTTTTCCAATTTTTCCCCTCTTTCCCCCCATCCCCTCCCCCAGATGGCAGGTTGATCAATACATGTTAAATATGTTAAAGTATAAATTAAATACAATATAAGTGTACATGTCCAAACAGTTATTTTACTGTATAAAAAGAATCAGACTTTGAAATAGTGTACAATTAGCTTGTAAAGGAAATAAAAAATGCAGGAGGATAAAAATAGAGGGATTGGGAATTCTATATAGTGGTTCATAGTCATATCCCAGAATTCTTTTGCTGGGTGTAGCTGGTTCAATTCATTACTGATCTATTGGAACTGCTTTGGTTCATCTCATTGCTGAGGATGGCCACGTCCATCAGAATAGATTATCATATAGTATTGTTGTTGAAGTATATAATGATCTCCTGGTCCTACTCATTTCACTCAGCATCAGTTCATGTAAGATTCTCCAGGCCTTTCTGAAATCATCCTGTTGGTCATTTCTTACAGAACAATAATATTCTATAATATTCATATACCACAATTTATTCAGCCATTCTCCAATTGATGGGCATCCACTCAGTTTCCAGTTTCTGGCCAGTACAAAGAGGACTGCCATAAACATTCTTGCACCCTCTTTTTCCCCCTTCTTTAAAATCTCTTGGGGATATAAGCCCAGTAATAACACTGCTGAATCAAAGGGTATGCACAGTTTGATAACTTTTTGAGCATATTCCAAATTGCTCTCTAGAATGGCTGGATGTATTCACAATTCCACCAACAATGTATCAGTGTCCCTGTTTTCCCACATCCCCTCCAACATTACGCCTTATCTTTCCCTGTCATTCTAGCCAATCTGACAGATGTGTAGTAGTATCTCAGAGTTATCTTAATTTGCATTTCTCTGATTAATAATGACTTGGAGCATCTTTTCATATGGCTAGAAATAGGTTCAATTTCTTCATCTGAGAATTGTCTGTTCATATTCTTTGACCATTTATCATTTGGAGAATGGCTTGATTTTTTTATAAATTAGAGTCAATTAAGGGAAGTATTTATTATGATAATTTAGGATCAAATCATTGCCACAAGAAACTATATACAAATTATTCTTAAGGAGTCTAAACCTAATGATTAATGTATAGTATGCCAAAAAAAGTTAGAAACTAGAAAACAGTACTTTAGACTATGCAACTAGAAAAGGAGCACCTACCAAATATTTAGCAAGATATAGGCTGTTATCTAAATACAGTTAAAGCTTATTAGATTTTATGGATTTACAGGTGACATACTAGAACTATTGATCTCAAAAAATATAATGGAGAATTCAAATAATAATCTGTACTGGAACAAGACTAATATTATGACCCAAAGTTCTTCCTCCTAGTTTCCTAAATGGAAAAACTCAAGAACAAATATTTTTTGATCATATTGTTATACCAAATACTCATGACCTCTGAACTAAATGGAACAATTATATATATTTAAATAGATAGATAAATAGATACTTGACAGTTCAAATCAAACTGACTATATGGAAGGACCTAAGAAGGGAGACTTAACTTTTTTTGACAAATGAAGTCTTGATTATGAAGGTCAGGATATTGTAATACTTAAATGCTTCAGGAAAGAACTGAGATCGCATTTACCTCATATTCTCTCTAGTGGTAAAAATCTTACTTCACCATTCTTTCTCATCCTATAGATAAAATAGACTGTGCTCCATATAATCTCCTAAATTAGCTATTGGTAATTCTCCCTTCCTTTGGGTCTTTTCATGTTGTTTGGATACCAGGGCAGTCTGGTTATTAGTCCTTCCTCTCACAACAGGACTGCCCTACATATAAATATATTTTAAAATGATATATTTCATAGATGAAATGGAGTCAGTTAGGTACTACAGTAATGAGAATATTGAACCTGGAATCAGAAAGACAAATTCAAATTCATGTTTAGATAGTCAGGCACTTAAGTCAGTTAGCCTCAATTTGCCACAGTTTTCTCCTCTTCAAAATGGTAATGATCGTAATGGTACTCATTTCCCAGGGAGGTTATGAGAATCAAATAAGTTAACATTTATAGGATGCTTTTTACACCTTAAAGTTTTATAAAAATGACAATAATTAATCATAATGATAAATACTTTGTACTACTTCTTGCATATGAGCAAGTACTATTTAAATAAATAGACACTGACAATTTAATTTCATAAACTCCTAAACTCATAGAATCTTACTGAGTTGGAAAGGATTTTGAATGGTATACAGCATAACTCATTTGAAGCCTTTATCTCATTTATAATATCACTATTAAGAAGTTTAGCAACATCCGCTTGAATACTGCTAGTCATGAAAAATTCTCTTGAACAGGTTGCTCATTCAATTTTTTTGTTAGTGATATTTAAATTCAGTTACTTCAAATGACACCCACCCAGATGATATGGTTTTGAATTCTTCACCAACTCAATCTCTTACCTCTGACTCCATACTTAAATGTCACTTTCTCTCTAAACTGGCGTTTTAAAATAAACACAGTACTTGGTTTGTAGGGCAGAGACCAGCAGAAACCCCTACTCTTTCCAAAGAAATCATGGCAATGTTTCCTTGGCATTGTTAAGTGACCAGTGATCCAGGAAATCTAATTGGAGTATATGACAACATGCTGAATTTACATAGAGTTTCAATATTATTCAGAAGTTTCTCTGTGCCATATATGATGTGGATCATAAATAAATGTGAAGCTGGTACATGTATCATATGTGGACAGTTTAAAGTTCTGATTTATGTTAAATATGGCACAATAGGATGTCTGGATTGAATCAGAATTTTTCCATTCAATAAAATCCATAAAATGAAAAGAGTTCATGAAAGTTATGGAAGAACAATTGGAAAAAAAAAAACCTCTGTATAATATGAAGGAGTCTAACTGTGGTCTTCCAAAGTTTTGAGATAGAGGCAAAAAACTCAAAAAGCTTGGGGGATATCTGAAACTAAATAAATTTATATATCCAATTATTATTAGATCCAAATTGCTTTCATAAAGAATTCCAGACAAGGAATTTTTATAAAGACTTGCCCATGAGAAATGCCAAAAACAAAAAGGTAGGCATTTTTTGTACAGTTATGAAAATGTTTACCTCACTATAAGGATTTTATTATTATATTTTATTAGTGAATTTAACAATCAAGTGGTTGGCTTATACTCAAAGAATCTGGATTGGAATCCTGTTTCTGCTACCTGTATGACATTAGATATGTTAATTTTTTTAGTTTAGTCTCCTCATTGATAGAACCAGTTTAGATGATATTACTTCTGAAGTCCCTCCTAGTTTTAAATTTATGATCTTATGATCCTGTAACTTACCTTATAATGTCAAAAAGTTCAGAAATTAGTTTAGTTTCATAATCTATTTAAAAGAATAATAGGATATAAGGGTATTAGGAGTATTAGGAGATCATGAGTATTCACTCTCTCATTCACTGTGTGACCTTGGGGTATTTAGTTAACCATTTTATGCTTTAAGTTTTTCCATATTAAATTAGAATTACAATGCCTTAAGTAATTCTGAGGCATAAAGGAGCATATATGTTTATTTTCCAAAATTTTTAAAGAAATATGATATAAAGACATATATGCACATAAATGATATTTTAAATATTGTGACTGGATTTTAAAGAAATAATTACCAATTGGACTAGTTCTAGGAAAAATTTCAGTATACATCAACAAATATCAGAAGAATAGATGTGCATAAATTAAAAAAAAACATTCAAAATTTTGCCTGGAATACAAAGTTTGTTTGTTTGTTTTGGGGTTTGTTTAGTTTTTTGTTTTTGTTTTTGTTTTTTTACTAATGAATATTTCCTACTGTGGATGTCAAATGGTAAGTTCATGGCTTAGTCAGGGACAAAGTTATTAAGGACATAAAACACCATCTGGATGATGCTAATAAACATAAACCATAACCTTCAGATTCACTGCTGCAGTGACCAGACTGCCAGGCCAGATTACCCTTTGTTTCTGTAAAAACTCCTTCCACATTCCAACCCTTTAACTATATGTATTAGCTTTGAGTTTCCTCTTTGCCCCTTTGAATGTAAGTATTCTAGAAGGACAGGAGTAATCTCCATTTGTCAAATCATCTGTAATATAAATTTGGTGTTTTCTTGGTTATCTTTGTATTTCTTGTCCATTTTATACTTATAGAAAGAAGAGTCTAGTTTCATCTTTAGATATTTTCTAAAAAATGGCACGTATTAGAGGAGTAAGTTTATATAAAAATACAGAAAAGAATGAATCTCCATAAATCTCCATTCCACATTTGATGTTTTTCATGACTTTTCAGAAAATGACATTTTTATTTAGAAATATTTAATCAGTGTGATTTTAGGAAACAATTCTATCTAGCCATGACAATTTAAACCCATCAACTGTTAAATTTTCAATGTGGGGCATTTATATCTTGGAAATCTATAAATTCAACAAATCAGGGCTCAATTTGTTTTATTGATTGTCTAAACTTAAGAAACTGAGGGAGAAATGTTAATAATGGAAATAGAATTTTAAAATTTGTCTACATTAGTGTGTAATTAAACATTTACCATCATTCTCTTCACTGCAGTTATATTCCAAAGTAATTGAAAATTTTTGATTAAGTTTTGCTGTTTTTAAAGAGTCAAACACAACTAAGAAACATTTCCTGTGGTTGAATATCAAGCACATACAATATATTTTTATTGTTTTCTTTTGTTTACTTAATTTTCTAGGTAACATGATATAACAGAAAAATCACTGGATTTTGTGTCAGGGATTTGAGTTCAAATCTTAAGTTCAACCAATTGATGCTTGTATGACCTTGACACCAGGCAATCATAAGAAGTAACTATGAAAAAGAAAAATTGTTGTCATCAGTCTCTACAATCTCTTTTCACCTTTAGTCAGATATGTCCATAATCCATAAAACGATTCTCAAATGAAATATTGGACACCAAATAATGGTTTAAGATTGAATAATTACTTATTTATTCATTCAGTATAAGTTTAAGAGCTTTACATACATGATTTCATTTGTGCTTTAAAGTAACCCTCTTGTGGTACATATAAGAGATATTTTCCCTATTTTACAGAGTAGGAATCTAAAGTTAAGAAACGTTCAATGACTTTGTTGGGATCACAGACACCTTAAAACTAATCTCAGTGGTTGGTTTTGTACTAAAATCTTCCCAGCATGCATGACAACATGTTGCCTCTAAAGGTCTAAAAATAGGTTAAAGGAATATTTTTCCCCCTCTCACCAAAAAAAAGATAGCAAAGTTGTTTCTAACGGCCAGTCAAATTTTCATCCCACTGATGCTCAGCTGTGATGTGAAGATTTTCTAGGTAAATGATTTTTGAAGATAGCATATAAGACACTTCTGTAGAATTCCTATGGATAGACTTCAAATCTTTTTCAGTACATGCTAATTAAGGATATCCCCCATTTGGATTGCCATCCCACATGTTTGATACTGACTCATTTATATCATTTTTCCAAACAATAATGTGTCACATGTAGCTTGGCAATTGAATGGTTAAATTGATTGAGAAGTCAACAAGTAGTATTATTTTTAAAAGAAAAATCATAAAACACCATGAGCCATGCTATGCAAATTGCTCTGAAAGCAGTGGCAGTAAAGTCTGAATACTCAGCAACATCAATACATACCCACAGGCCTCTGCAATTAGTCTTCCATGGTGAAATGGCAGCAACAGACACATGTTTCAATCTTTGCTTCTGCAAAACCTCCACATTTGAAAATCTCCTCCCTTCCTGAGTAAGATGCATTTCATTAGTCCAGAATGACAGCTTATAGTATAATAATTTTAAAGCAAACAAACAAACAAAAAACTGCAGATTACAAAATAGGGAGAGGGGTAGATGCTACCCAAAAGGACAATTAAATTAATTTTGAGGTTTTAAAAAATTCCAAAGCCAACATTAAGTTAATATTTACTAATAAATTAAAAATCATTTTTTCATGCAAAGAAACTGATAGCATTAGAGAAAATGATATTAAGATTGGATGTTATTTATTTATAATTTTTGTGTATAATCCTTTGTTCAATAATCTTTTCTTTGATGATTGTTAAAAGCTGCTAATACACATTCTTGGACATGAAGAAATATTTTCATACCATTTCATACCATTAAATATCAGCCAAAAGTTGATAATATGCATTTTCAGGTA
Source organism: Sarcophilus harrisii (assembly GCF_902635505.1). NCBI lineage: Eukaryota > Metazoa > Chordata > Mammalia > Dasyuromorphia > Dasyuridae > Sarcophilus > Sarcophilus harrisii. The sequence continues at coordinate 367,982,836 of NC_045428.1, forward strand.
ATATAAGGGCATTTTTAAAGCACTAAAATAAATAGAATACTCTTTAGAGATGAGATTTGTTGTGTTTTTCTCTTGCATACAATGGCCTCACCATTTTAAGAATTCTTGACTCTATGAAGAATGATCATATTATATAGGACATTCATTCATCCATTCCTTGACAATCATGTTTTTCTTGTGATCCAGAAGAAGACTTGTTTTATTCCTTCATGTAATAGTATTTTTTTTCTGACTACATATAGAACATTCAACATTCACTTTCTATGATTTTGATTTCTAGATGTTTTTCTCCCTCCTTTCCTTCCCTCTGCTTCACAAGGTAGCAATCCGATATACAAACATGTTTAACATATTTCTATATTAGTCATGTTGTGAAAGGGAAATCATAACAAAAGGGAAAAAGCAAGAGAAAGAAAAAAAACAAAAAAGGTGAAAATGAGCTATCTGCATTTAGTCTTCATAATTTTCTATGGATGTGGATGACATTTACCATCCCAAGCCAACTAGAATTATCTTGGATGTCTGTATTGATGAGAAGATTTAAATCTGCCATAGTTGATTATTACACAACATTGCTGTTACTCTGTACAATATTCTCCTGGTTTTGTTCATTTGACTAAGCCTTAATTGGATTAAATCTTTCCATTTTATAAAATCAGTCTACTCATCATTTCTTATAGAACAATAATATTCCATTACATTCAATACCACAACTTATTCAACCATTCTTGAATTGTTGAGCATCCATTCAATTTCCAGTTTTTTAACTAAATGCTATAAGCATTCTTACACATATAAGTCTTTTTCCTCTTTTATGATCTCTTTAGGATAAGACCTAATAATGGTACTGCTGGATCAAAGGGTATACACAAATTTATAGCTCTTTGGGCCTAGTTCCAAATTGCTCTACAGAATGATTGAATCATTTTACAACTCCACCAACAATGTATTAGTTATCCCAGTTTCCCAATATCCCTTCCAACATTTATCATTGCTGTTTCCTGTCATCTTAGCCAATATGATAGGTGTAAAGTGGTACTTCAGAGTTGTTTTAACATGCATTTCTCTAATCAATAGTAATTTGGTAAGGGCAGGTGGATGGCACAGTACATAGATCACTGTTCCTAGAATCAAAATGATCTGAATTCAAATCTGGCCTCAGACATTTAACATTTAGCAGCTGTATGAGCCTAGGCAAATCACTTAACCCAAATTACGTTGCCAAAAAATAATGATTTAGAGAATTTTTCATAAGCCTATAGATGGCTTTGATTTCTTCATCTAAAAATTGTCTATTTATATCCTTTGACCATTTCTCAATTGGGGAATGGCTTGTATCCTTACAAATTGGATGCAGTTTTCTATTTTAGGAATGAGGTCTTTATAGGAAACTTTACTGGAAATCAGTTAAAAAATCCCAGCTTTCCCAGCTTTCAGCTTCCCTTCTAATCTTGGTTACATTAGTCTTGTTTGTGTAAAACCTTTTGATTTAATCTAATCTAATATAACTGATTCACTTTGAATTTTATAATGTTTTCTATTTCTTATTTAGTCATAGATTTCTTCTTTCTCCAAAGATCTGGCAGGTAAACTATTCTTTGCCCTCCTAATTTGCTTATAGAATCACCTTTTATGTCTAAATCATGAACCCATTTCTACTTTATCTTGGTATAGACTGTGAGATGTTGGTCTATGTTTAGATTCTGTCATACTATATTCCAGTTTTCTTAGCAATTTTTGTCAAATAGTGAGTACTTATTCCAGAAAATAGGAGTCTTTTGGTTCATCAAATAATAGATTACTATAGTCATTGACTATTGTGTAGAAGACTGATCTTGTAAAATGTTATTTTAGCTCTTTTTATCTAGTTAACTATTCATATGTTATATCATTCTCTTTAGTTAAACTGTTATCTTCCTAAGGACAGGGCTGAAGTCTCATTCTTTTTTGTATCCTAGTCAAATCTTTGGTCATATTTAATATCTAGAAATCCCTAGGAAATGATGAATTCACTATCTTTATTTTCTTGACAATGTTATTATTTGCATATTTGAAATATCAAAGGCATTCAGGTGAAAAAGTATACTCATAACCATATTCTATATTTTAAAATAGCAACTTTGAAAAGGAACTTGCTGATGCCAAAACCCAGAGCCCTCCTCCTGACAAAGTGAGAAATGGCATTCTGAATAAACATTCTTTAAGTACTCTCTATGGCAGCTGTAACATAATTTGTCATTCCTCATAGACAGCTTCATACTATGTCACAGTTCATTCTATAAGATACAATTGGGGATCTTGAGTCATTAAAAATCTGACCCTAAATTTCAAGTATTTCAATATTCCCAAACAATTAAATAAAAAATATGTATCTCTTTCTGTCTCTGTCTCTGTCTCTGTCTTTCTCTCTATATATCTCTGTCTGTCTGTCTGTCTCTCTATATGCCTGTCTTTTTTTCTCTCTCTGTCACTGTCTCTCTATCCATATTCATAAATAATATATATGTGTGTATGTGTATATATCTTATATAAGTACATATATACACATACACACATATATATCTATATGTATATGTACATGTATAATAGATGATACAGATACGAATATAGAAATTTACTGCCATAGGCATGGACACAGGATAGACAAAGAGATATGTATATAAATGATACAGATGTAGATGAAGCTATAAACAAAAATGTGGACAATATATATATAAATATTCATATGTAGGAACCACTACCTCAGAGATTCTTAAACTTTTTTGTGTATCATGAATGTCTTCAAAGAATCTAATAAAGCTAATGGGCTCCTTTTTAGGATATTTTTGAAACATGTAAAACAAAATAAATATTACAAAATAAACCAGTAATATTAAAATTTTAACAAAAAAATTTAAGTTCACAAACTTCAGATTAAGAAATTTTGCATTACACCTTTGAATTTATCTTCAGGGGATGATATATTAGAGCTGAAAGATTGTCTAGATAAAACTGAGGACAAAAGAAGTGAAAAACTTGTCCAGTATAAGACAGACAGTTACTAATAAATGCAGATTTGGGGCAGCTAGTGTTATAATGAAGAGAGTGCTGACTTTGGAGTCTATAAGACCTACGTTCAAATCTAGCTTCAGATACTTATTAGCTATGGGATGCTGAGTTTACTCACTTAAATCTTTTTACCTCAGTTTCCTCATCTGTAAGATGGTTTGAAGAAGAAAATGGCAAACATTTGCCAAAAAACTCAAATGTGGTCATGAAGTATCAGAAACAACTGAAAATGATTGAACAGAGAACAGAGAAAGGTAAATTTTAATTCACATCTCTGATCAAATCTAATAGGTTTTATATTATATAACACTTCCTAGTAGATCAGTCTATTAAAAGACTAGTTACATAATACTCACAGAAAGTGACAAAATGTCAGTAATAATTCATAGAAATCTTACTGTGGCTCAAAAGTATAGAGAAAAATTTAGTTTGCATCAAGATCATTTGTGACAATATCCAAGAAAACTTGGTCACAGAATCATTAAAAGAATTTTCTTATCCCTACATTAGTTTCAACTAAAATTAACTATCATAGAATATTAGTTATGAAAGGGAGCTTAAAGACCATGTAATCATAATGCCTCTCATGGAAGTCAAGTGATTTGCTCAGGGTCATATGAGGTACAAAGTTAGGATTTAAAGATATGATTTCATAGTCTCTTTATGATAAGGCCTTTTATTTTCAAAATACATGCAAATATAATTTTTAACATTCATTCTTGCAAAATCGTGCTTTCCAAATTTTTCTCCTTCCTTTCTCTCTATCCCCTCCCCTGTGCAGCAAGTAATCCAATGTATGTTAAACATGTACAATTCTTCTATACATATTTCTGCATTTATTATGTTGCACCAGGAGATCAAAAAGAAAACAATGAGAAACAAAAAGCAAGCAAACAACAAAAAAGTTGAAAAAATTATGTTGTGATCCACATTCAGTCCCCACAGTCCTGTTTCTGGATATAAATGCTCTCTCTATCTTAAATGTATTAGAATTGGTCTGAATCACTTCATTGTTGAAAAGAGTCATGTCCATCAATTCTGATCATCACATAATCTTGTTGCTGTGTACAATGTAGTCCTGGTTTTATTCACTTCACTTAGCATCAGTTCATGTAAGTCTCTCAAGTCCTCTTTGAAATCATCCTGGCTGATCATTTCTTACATAATAATAATATTCCATAACATTCATATACCATAACTTATTTAGCAAGACATTTCTCAACTGATGGGCATCCACTCAGTTTCCAATTCCTTGCCACTACAAAAAGGGTTGCTACAAACATGTTTGCACATGTGGGTTCTTTTCCCTTTTTATTATCTCTTTACAACATAGGATCAGTAAAGATACTGCTGGATCAAAGGTATACACTAAAAACCACTTCTAATATTATATGGGACTTACTCAGAAAGTTAAGTGACTTACTATTGTTCATAGAAATTAAGTAACCTCAAACTCACAAAGTTAAGCTAGAATTTAAATTTATGTCTTACTGACTTTAAGACTAGCACTCTATCCTCATGCTTTCAATCCATTCAAATGTAATGGTTTGGTTTGGGACTTAGCCACACCTCAATCAAATCACAATTCCAGGTAGCACTTTTAAACTGCCTCAATTTACAATAGATACATCCTTCCAGGAAGCATAAACCACAAAAACAAATTATATAGCAATACAACTATAATGTTTTATAGTCTAGGAGAAATGTTTCTTTCTAGTATTATAAAATGGAAAGAAAGTACTGGCTATTTATTTTGTAACCTTATTATGCTACTTGGTCACACCAAACATTCAAAGTAACTAATGTTCTTTGCTATATAATGTCATGAGACCCATGCCAATTCAAGCACAGTTTGTTTGGTTTTGTTTTTAATGGTGGTCGTGTTGGCTTATGGAAAAAATCAGCACCTATCTAAAAGCCCTGAGTAGAAATATGTATGTACTAATGATGTGGGAAAGGATCTTTAGAGCCTAGTCTCTCATTCCTCCCATGGAAGCTCATACTAAGTTCTGGTAGATGTGGGATTCTTAAATTCTTAAGTCTTCAGAGAAGATACCTTAGCACAGTTTTATTACTGTACTAGTTTAGAGAACAGTCCTGATCAAACTTAGAGAAGTGTAGATCTTGTGTTATAAGTGATATGTCTCTATGATATGTCAGTAATTTTTATCTCTACCTATAATTGTATTGATGTTGATGTCCACCAGTTCTTATCAACAACTACTCTATAACGTCTATTAAAAATTTTGGGACACTGTCGTTGTGACTCATACTACCCTACACAGCCAATAAGTCACAATGCCAATTGAAACCTTGAATCTAAGACCAGCTCTCTGTCCATATTGCCATATTACCTGTCTTTTAGCTTCACAAACAAAACTTTTTTTTATTTTTTAAAGTTTTTTATTTACAAAGATATGCAGGGGTAATTTTTTCTAAAATTGACCCTTGTATTACCTTTTGTTACAAATTTTCCCCTCCTTCCCCTCAACCTCTCCACAGTTGGTAGGTAATCCAATATGTTGAAATACATGTTAGCTCCAATATATGTATATATCTATACAATTATCTTGTTATGCAAGAAAAATCAGATCAAGAAGGAAGAAAAGGAAAAACTGACAAAGAAAGCACAATGCAAGCAAATAACAACAGGGAGAGTGTAAATGCTATGTTGTGTTCCGCACTCTGTTCCTATAGTTCTCTCTCTGGGTGTAGGTGGCTCTCTTCATCAATGCACAAGTGTAACTGGTTTGAATCATCTCAATATTGAAGAGAGCCAATTCCATCAGCATTAATCGTTGTGTAATCCTGTTGTTGCCATGTATAACGATCTCCTGGTTCTGCTCATTTCACTTAGCATCAGTTCATGTATGTCTCTTGAAGGCTTTCTAAAATCATCCTGCTGGTCGTTTCTTACAGAACAATAGTATTCCATAGCATTCATATGCCATAATTTATTCAGCCATTCTCCAATTGATGGGCATCCACTCAATTAACAGTTTCTTGCCACCTCAAAGATGGGTGACAAACATTTTTGCACATCACAAACAAAATATTAAAATAATCAGCTTTAGAAATTTATCAGGTAATATATTTTCTTCTTAGAGAATGAAGACAATATATGGCCAGTCCTCATACAACTCATCCATTCTTCCTGATTGCTCTCAGTTTATAGAACATAATTCTAACAAGTTAATGAGCAATTATCAAGTGCCCACTATGCGCCAGGCACTATGTTAAGTGCTAGGAACACAAAGAAAGATCAAAAAATATTCTATATTTTCAAAGAGCTCACAGGTCACATAGGGAGACAATATGTGAATAATTATATATAAACAAATTATAGACAAAATAAATTCAAGATAATCTCAGAGTGAAGGCAATTGATTAAGGAAGAGTGAGAAAGGCTCCTTGTAGAAGACAGAACTTTAGCTGAGTCTTGAAGGAAGTTCAGGAGATGCAGTGGGAGAGGATTTGAGGCAGGGGGGTAGTGAAAACACTAGGAGTCAGAAGATGGAGTGTCATGTATAAGAGATAGCAAGGAGGCCAGTATTAATAAATTGCTGGGATATTGATGGGGACTGAGGTATAATAAGATTGGAAAAGGAGGCTGGAGATGTCTTTCATCACATTTAGGAGTCCTTTTGTCTCCTAAATTGTAATTCATAAAGCCACATACTATTTTTTTCTTGGTTACTAAAGAGGTTTGCCATTCCTTCTCCAATTCATTTTACAGATAAAGAAACTGATGCAAATAGAGTTATGTGACTTCCTTGGGGTCCCTTAAGCTAATGTCTGAGATCAAATATGAAGTCAGGTTTTTTTCTCATTCCAGGTCCAGTCCTCTATTCACCGTGCTATCTAGTTGCCATCTTGGGCTTCTATTACTTCTTAATTACATTTGTTCTAATCTTTACAACTTGGAAAGTATTGAATTTTTGGAGCACATAAAAATGAATTAGGAGGTGAGTAATTCTATTTGATGTCTGTTTTCAATTACTTTTATATTATTCATATAATGTAGTAGCCCTAACTTTTATTTTTTTTAATATTATATAGCTACCCTAACTTTTTTCTGTCTTAGCATGACCTTATAAGCCCATTTTCTTGTTCTTAGAATGTTCAATATGACACAGATTGCTTTGAGTATTATTCCATCCAAAGCTATTCCCAAAGATATCTGCTCTATTTTGAAGTCATTCTTTCGTGTGCCTTCTTCCATTTATTGTACTCCTCTTCCTTCCAAAACATATTTCCTTTTAAAATCTGAATTGAATTCTGTAGAATCAATTATGTTTCTCTAAATATCTCTTTTTTCCTTTCTCCCTGAGATTCTGTGAGATTAAATATATTTACTTTTATCATTTAGATTCCTTCTTTAGGAATCGGTTCTTTCTTGAGTTATTCTTTCTTGAGTTGCTGATTTGCAATGGTATAATACTAACACCTTCTAAAAATAGACTATCTTAAAATCTAGGGTATGAGATCTTGATTCTAAAGAACAAATGATAAAAAATGTTTACTATTAAGTAGAGGGGGATGTCATATAACTGGAACACTAAATACCATATTAGATGCAGTCATTTTATCAATTTTGTCCAGTGATACACTGGTAAATGTTTAACAACTAGCTCTCAGGGAGAATAAAGAACAACAAACTATATAGGCTACACAGTTTAATTTTAACATGCATTAATAATATTTCTTATGCATAGACAAACTACAAAATAATCATTCAAGGTATGATTTATGGCACTTGTCAATTTCTAGGGTAAAGAGGCTCATATCCAAATTTAACAATCAACTCTGATAAATGATATGAACTGGCTCCAACACATTCTTGGTTTTGTTTAACTGTTTTTTCCCTTTTTATAAGGGCATAAAAAAAAGAAATTGATAACTTAAAAATAGATATAAGGATGAAATTCTAGGCAACCAATCTATTTTCCTACATTTGTTTTCTTGGTTATTACCAAATCCCAAGTGACCTGGTTACTTCTCCCCAAGGTTCACATAACTGCCACATCTCTAACTAGTTCCCCCCTCATAATTAAATATTTATTAATATTATGCAATGAATAATCACATAATGACTTATCCACTGAAATACAGAGTTTAGTGGAAGCCTTTGAGTACTGAAGTCCATTTAATTGTAATGAATAGCACCACACAAATGACCTATATTATGGTTAAGTTTTGCGAAATGCATTAGCAAATGAACACAGATATTCCCAAACTGTGAATATTTAGACAAAATTCATTTTTACCTTTTTTCCTCTGCATGTGACTGTATAAATAATTAAGATAAAGATTGAATTATAAAGTATTAAAAAACATTAGCATGTATTTTTATTTATTAAGTGTGGATTGCCTGATCTTTTTCAGGTTATAAAACATGAAAAATTATTAATATTATGATATTTTCTAGTTAAGAAAGACAGTATACTTACCTACAATGACATATCTCTTTGTATAGTAAAAAGAAGAGAAATATTGAACTAAATGTTTCAGATGAAAACTTCAAAGTTTTACTTTGTCATTGTATTGAAATTTGTTCCTTTATTAAATTATGAGATGAGTAATGTTTTTTTGGCAAGGCAATTGGGATTAAGTGACTTGCCCTTGATCACACAATTAATAAGTGTTAAATGTTTGAGGTCAGATTTTGAACTCAGGTCCTCCTTGACTTCAGGGTTAGCGCTCTATCCACTGTGCCATCTAGTTGCCCCAGTTTTTTAATTTTATGAAAACTTTGTAAGTTTTTTATAAGTTCATAAATTTTTAGTTCTTTTATTTCCACATATGCCAAGTTTAATGAAAACAAAGGATGGAAATTCATTTGCTGCCCTTCCTCTCACCAAATTCAGATGTATGTGAAGTTTTTAAGCACAATGATCTTATGAGGAAGGGTGTTGGGGAGGGTTGTGGAAGTGAGGAAGGTTACTATCAACTACAGTGTCACCAGTTTTTTTTTTCTTTCTAGTATAGGCTTATAGTAAATTAATTACTTGTATAGGTATAAGACTTATGTTGTTACCCAAATAATGACAGTCTTCTCCTTTATAGGCAAAATGTTGTTCAGGAAGGAGACTATTATAAAACAAGCCTAGAAAGACAGGAGAATCTAAATGACCAAATAAGAAGTTTATTGTCTACTAAGTTAGCAACAGAGAGATAGTGAAAGTTTTTGAGAAATAATGTGATCATGGAAGCATAGATTAACAATTTTAAAGTTAGGAAAGATCCCTGAGGTCATCTATTATAATTTATTACAATTATTACAATATACCCAAGCCCATAGACTTTCTTTGCTATCTTTGACTAGTAGTCATTTAATTTCCGTTTGAAGACTTTTAGTAATGAGGAATCCATTGTTTCCCAAGGCATCCCATAACAGAAATTTTTACTTACATCAATCCAAAATCTGCTTTTCTGCCACATTTCTCTCTTAGATCTACCTTAGCCTCCAGGTCTTTTAAGTATTTGAAGACTCTTATGTTTCTTATATTGATTTTATTCTTTAGGCCCAATTTCCCCACTTCCTTCCACCAGTCCTCATCTGGCATGGTATCCAGCACTCTCACTAACCTAATTGCCCTTCTTTCAATCCTTTTCAGGCTAATATATATCTAGAATGCTGTGTCCAGAAGTTAATCATAATATTCCAGCTGTAGTCTGAAAAGTATATAGTGCAATGGGACTATAACCATCCTCATTCTAGATTTTTATCCTTATAATTAAGGCATTCTCAATTTTGAACACCATATCATGCTGTAGATAGATATATGGAAGTTCACATAAATACTCATATCCTTTTTTTATTAGCAGGGTGGTGCCAAGATGGTAGAGAGGACACACACTTCATTCTAAGCTCCCCTTCCATCCTCACTACTAATTATCAAATTCAACCTCTGAAATAGTGCTTGACTGGTGAAATCCACAGATATTGGGAGTACAACAAATTACAAGGCGAAGATACTCTGGAAGATTGCCTGAAACTGTTTGTCCTGATAGGGTGGGAGGAGGCCAGCACAGGCAGGAAGGCAGAACATGGAAACTAGCACATTGAGCAAATCAGGGGTGGGTGTAATCCCCATGGGTGGAGAATTTGCAGGGAGGACTCTACCACAGATTAGCTACTCTGTTTTGGTTGATCAGCAGAAAAGTAACACAAATGCCAAAGGTAGAGGGTACACCAAAAAACGCCAGAATTTAACAGGAGCTGGCCACACCCACCCAGCATTGGAGGTGACTCAGCATGGACCACAGCACAGCTGTGCAGCTGCATTCTGCAGCACAGGGCTTTTGCCCAGGGCAGAAACACTTTTGCACAGCAGGGGGACTACTTTCACAGCAAGGCCACTCTTCCCAGGGCACTGACACTTCCTCTGTGGGGCTCTTAACAGAATACTTCCGTAGCTCAGCCGCTCTTTGCAGCCCATTTGCAGGACAGCTATTGTCTATCTATCGATCCCTGTTCTGTAGAAGAAGCTGATAACTTCCTTGCTCTGAAGGCAGACCCTAAGGGCTTTTAAAAAAATATGAGTAAAAAAGCCATTCAAACTCTAACTATTGATAGCTTCTGTACAGAAAGAGAGTAGGTTTCCAATGTGAAGAGACTAATAGCAGACAGTCTCCAGACAAATCCCAAAAGGGAGATGTAACCTGGTCCCCATCACACAAGGCTCTCTTAGAAGAAATTATAAAAGATCTTAAAAGAGAGGTAGAAGAAAAATGGGGAAAGGAAAGAGAAGCTCTGCAAGAGAGTATGGAAAAGACATATAACACATTAAAAGAAAAATTTGATAAAGTGGAAAAAGAAAACAGCTTACTGAAATGTGAATTGGAAAAGATAAAGAACTCCCAGGAAAGTAGAATTTGTGAACCAGAAAAAGAAAATAACTCAATAAAAAAAATTTAGTGAATTGGAAAAAAAAATTTCCATAGAGCAAAACAACTCATTTAAAAACTCAGTTGGACATATACTGAAAGAACTAAAAAAAAGAACTAAAAAAAGAAAATAACTCATTAAAAATCAGAACTGAACAAATAGAAATGAATGATTTGTTGAGACATCAAGAATCAGTTAAGCAAAACCAAAAAAAAAAGAAAAAAGAAAAAAACTTAAATATCTACTTGGAAAAACAACAGCCTTAGAAAATAGATCTAGGAGAGATATGTAGAGGACCGAAACTATTGAGTTCAATGCACTGAGGTCAGGACTGCTGAACACTTGAGGCTAACTTCTGATTGGACAATACTCTATGGGCATATAAGCTTGCTTGGAAAATGATCCTTTCCACTATCCATACTGGCTCAATGATTGGTGTATAGAGGATTGTAAGAGGGACTAGGGGATGGAGTAAAGCTAGCCAGGGACACACTCATGGGTAGACGAAGGGGAAGACGGTCACAGAGATTCTGCTTCCATCCTGTTCAATCCTGTGTAAGGGAACCGAGAATAAAGATTGAGGACTTTTGCTTATCCTGACTCCGGCTGATTCTGGGGCATCCTGGGTGCTAACATGGTCATTACAGAGATAATCTGAGGATTATTGGACTTCCCGAAAATTATGATGAAAAAAGAGCCTAGACACAATTTTATAGGAAAAGATCAAAGAGAACTGCCCAGATGTAATAGAATCAGAAGGTAAAATAGGCATTGAAAAAATTCATCAAACACCTTCTGAAAGAGACCCTAAAATAAAAATTCAAAGGAATATTGTGGCTAAATTTCAGAACTATCAGACTAAGGAAAAATTATTACAAGCAGACAGAAAAAAAAATTCAAATACAGAAGACCCATTAAAGAATCAAAGGGCCTGGAATCAGATATTCTGAAAGGCAAAAGAACTTGGAATGCAGTTAAGAATAAACTACCCAGCTAAGCTGAGCATTTTCTTCCAGGTAAGAAGATGGACATTCAATGAAAATTCCAATTATTCCTAATGAAAAAAAACATAACTAAACAAAAAATTTGACATCCAAATACAGGACTCAAGAGAAGCATAAAAGAAAAAAGGACTCTTGAACTTTTTCTGTTTCCACAAAAGAACAAGGTTAAATTTGTTTTGTCTTATAATACAAAAAAGAAATTGGAAAGGGATATATCAGAAAAAGGAAAGGAGTTTAAGGGTCCTTTAAATGGGACAGTCCAGGAGATTTAGTGGCCTAAGTAATTCCTGTGGATTGGGACTGCCCTTGGTTGGGGATCCTGTCCATTGAAAGAGCCTCTTACAGTGTGTGAGATCTTACAGACCCTCTATAAGCTTACTGTGGACAGCAAGTCGCTCTCTTTATTCTGGGGTAGCTGAGCTGAGTGGATGGATAGCCAAGAGAGGTAAGGAGGTTGATAGTGAACACAAGTGTCTTTGGACCAAGTGTTCACTAGGGAGTTAACAAATAAGGGCATGGGGGTGGAGACAAGATGGCGGAGAAGGCACATGCAACTTTCCTCTTCCACCCTTTTATCAAATTTTTGAGCCTCAAAATAGTCTTGACTCTTCAATTTGTAAAGATGAAGTATAACAACTCACCAAAAGAAAATCTGCAGTCTGCCAAAAAAGGTTTGTTCCGGGGCTGGGGGAGATCAGCAAGACTGGGAGAATGGGTTTAGGAGAACCTCAAACCAAATAAAGCACAATTTCCACAACAACCCCAGCCCCGAAGGGCTTTTCCTTGGGGTTGCAACCCCACCCCAAAACCCGTTGGGTGTAATTCTGTGAAGGGGGGGCTTGGGGCCGACTTTCCCGGGCTTGTCGGCAGGAGGGGCAGAGTTCGGGCAGGTTCCTAAATTTGGGGTCTGGGTCAGCTTAATACCCACAGCCCCAAGGCTCCCCGCCTGGGCAGTGCCTTCCCCTTCTCTTAGCCTAGGGCAATCCTCCCAAAGAACTGGGCCCGATAGGGCCGTGCTGAATCCACCTCCTGTTGGGTGAAAAAACTTCCCAAACCCCAACCCTGGACCAGGGTTTATATTCTGCTCTGAAGAGGCTGGTAAACCCCTTGCCCGGGACCCCAAAGGGCTTTAAAACATGAATAAAAGATGAAAAAGAATGATGGACAAACCTTAGAAAAAGGCAGGTCAGCAAAAGTGAAGAAGAAAATAGGAAATATGCCCAGACTGTCCTTTTTACGATGCTCTCTTAAGGACCATTAAAAAGTCTCAAAGAGGTTGGAGATAAATGGGAAAGGAAGAAACCTTAAAGAACAACAACTTTCCTCAATTGGAAAAAGAAAAAAAAAATTAGGAAATAAAATTGGAAAAAAGAACCAGAAAGTGATTTGGAATTGGAAAAAGACAAAGAACTCCAAGAAAGTAGGATCTGTGAATTGGAAAAAAAATAATTCCTAAAAAAAAGGTGAAATGGAAAAAAAATTCCAAGAAAAACAAAGGTTTTAAAAACTCAATTGGAATATACAGAAAAAAAAGGGCTAATGAAGAAAATAATTCTTTAAAAATTGAACTAAACAAATGAAACTAATGATTCATTGAGACGCAAAATCAGTCGAAAAAAACAAAAAAAAACTGAAAAACCGTTATCTCTTCAAAAACGACAACGGAAAATAGATCGGAGATAATCTGAGTTATGGACTTTCCAAAACTATGATGAAAAAAGGCCTAGATTATTTTTACAAGAAATCATCAAAAGAAACTGCCCAGATGTAATAAAATCAGAAGGTAAAAAGGCATTGAAAGAATTCATCCATCTTCAAAAAACCCTAAAATAAAACCCAAGAATATTGGGAAAATTTGAACCATATTAGGGAAAAATTTTATAAGCAGCCAAAAAAAAAAAAAAAAAAAAATTTAAATACCATTTAAGGGGATACCCAAGATCTGGCTGCCTCCAATTAAATGACTGAAGGGCCTGAATCTGATATTCAAAAAGCTTGGGATGCAGCCAAGTCTTTACGGTGAGATTTTCCAGGGAAGAAGATGGAATTTAATGAAACAAATAATTCCATTTGTTTCTAAGGAAAAAACAGAACAAACAAAAATTTGATTCCAACCATAGAACTCAAGAGATGCAGAAAAAGGTAAAATAACTCTTGAGAACTGTTTCTTTTGGATATAAAAGAATACATGTATAATTTGATTTTTCTGATATAACATAAAAGGGAAAGAGATATGGAAAGGGATATGGAGAATAAGGTGGAGGAGGGTTAAAGAAAACCAATCCCAAAAGGGAAAATTATCATATCTGAGGAATTTAGAGGGGAGGAACGTGAATCACCTCATCGGGGGCTCAAAAAAAAATTGACATTTGTTTTAGAAAAATTTCTCTTCCTCATTAAAAAAGGGGGAAAGAAAAGGAAAAGGAAGGAAGGGGAAAGATTCAAAGGGAGGAGGGAGGTTCTAAAGAGGGTAAGCTTGTGATACAAATGGGAATAAGTTCAAAAAGGGAAAGAGGGTTGGGGGAGGCAAGAATAAGTAAAGAAATCTGGGGTTATTGGATGGCAGGAAATACAGTTTATAATTCTAACCATAAAAAGAATGGATGCCCCCATAAGAGGAGTAGAGATATCAAAAGTCTTTTTTTATTTAAAGCCTTTTTTTTACAGGATATAAATGGTAACTTTACAGCATTAACAATTGCCAAAACTTTGTTCCAATTTTTCCCTCTACCCCCATCCGCATCTGGGAGGTTGGAACAACCATTTTGGAGGTAGTTTGGAATTAAAAGTTAAAAATTCTTTGATCCAGCAGGTTCTCTGGGTTATTCCCAAAGAGATTATAAAAAAAAGGGAAATGGGAATGTTTTGGCAGCCCTTTTGTAGTGGCTGGAAACTGGAAATGGATGTCCATCAGTTGGAGAATGGCTGAATAAATTGTGGTTTAAAATTTGGAACATTACTGTTCTGTGAAATGAAACAGGATGATTTCAGAAAGGCCTGGAGACTTACCGAACTGATGCTGAGGAAATAGCGGACCGGGAGATCAATATTCAACAAAATACAGATGATGACCGTCCTGATGGACCAGGCCATCCTCAGCAAAGATCAACCTCATTTCCAATGGGCAGTAATGAACTGAACCAGCTATGAAAAAACTCGGGAATGACTAAAAATTCATTGAATTCCCAGTCCCTATATTTATCCCATCTTTGATTTCCTTCCAAACTAATTGTACAAAATTCAAGTCTGTTCTTTTGGAAAAATGTTTTGGTCATTATATTTTATCTGATATTTTAATATATTTAAATCTACTGAACCTGTTTGGGGAGGGTGGGGGGGGAAAAATTGGAACAAGGTTTGGAATTTTAATGTTAAAGTTCCCATTATATCCAAATTAAAGGCTATTAAATAAATAAAAAAAAAAAGAAAAAAAAAAACCATCAAAAAAAAAAAAAAAAAAATGGTTGGATTCGTTCACAACCCACCAACAATCATCAATTCCCACCGCCCCTCCAATATATTTTTTTCCGTCATCTTGCCAATTGACAGGGGTAGTAAAATCTTAGAGTTGTCTTAATTTGACTTTATTAAAGTGACGGGCATCTTTTCTATGACTGAAATAGTTTCCAATTTCTTATCTGAAATTTTCTGTTCATTCCTGACCATTTTCAATTGGAGAATGGCATTTTTATAAATTGATTAATTTCTATATATTTTGGAAATGGGCCATAGAACAGACTGTAAAATATTTTTGTTTATTGCTTCCTTCTAATTTTCTGCATTTTTTGTTTGTACAAAAAACTTTTTCATTTGGAAATTAAATTTTCTATTTTGTGATCATAAGATCTCAGTTCTGCTTTGGTCATAAAGACCTTCCCTTCCACAGGTCTAGAGGTAAACTATCCGGTGTTCCTCTAATTTATTAATAATTTATTCATGCCTGGTCATTGAACCCATTTTACCTTATCTTGGTGTCGGTGTTAAGTATGGGTCAATGCCTAGTTTCCCATATTAGTTTCCGGTTTTTCCCAGCAATTTTATCAAACAGTTTCTTATCCCGCGGGATCTTTGGGTTTGTCAAAACTAGGTTGCTATTTTTGACGTTTATCCCTTGAACCCAATCTATTCCCCTGATCAACTAATTATTCCTTTACCAAATAGTTTTTAACTTTGTCTATAATATAATTTTAGATCTGGTACAGCTAAGCCACCTTCTTTGATTTTTTTATTAACCAAATTTTTGACCTTTTGTTTTCCTTGAACTTTGTTGTTATTTTCTGGCAAAAATAGTTTTTGGGCCTGATTGGTATAAGGCTAAATAAATAGATTAGGTTAGGTAATATTGTCATCTTTTTTTTTGTCGCCCTTCCACATTTAATATTTTTCCATTGGTTGATCAGACTTAATTTGTGTTGGTCTGTAATTTTGCCTAAAGTTTCTGATTTTCCCTTGGCAGATGATTCTAAATATTTTATATTTCAGTAGTTACTTTAAATGGAATTTCTTTTGTAACTCTGCTGTTGGATTTTGTTAGTGATATATAAGAATTTTGTGACTTTGGGGGTTTTTTTATAACCAACTGTTAAAGTTGTGGATTTTTCTAATAACTTTTAGTAGAATTCTGGGTTCTTGATAATTGTCAGAAGAGGATAATTTGGTTTCCTATTTACTCTAATTCCTTTAATCTCTTCTCAGCCTTATTGCTAAATAGGTTTCTAATACAATATTAAATAGTAACGGTAAGGGGCAACCTTTTTCCTCCAGACCATTGGGAATGGTTTTTGGGGCTCTCCATTGGGGGTTTTTTGGATCATAGTTAAATTTCCTGGAGTGACTTTCTGTAGTATTTTTTGCTAATATCTTATTTGGTTTAATTATTCATTAAGGGAAGGTCTATAATTTTCTTGTTTTCAACCACCTGGTTTTATCAGTACCATGTCGTGTCATAAAAATTTGGTAGACTCCTTCATTCCCTATTTTATCAAATAATTTAAATAGCATTGGGGAATTTTTCTTTAAATGTTTAGTTTCACATGTAAACCATCTGGTCCTGGGATTTTTTAGGGAGTTGTTTAATTGCCGTTCTATTCCTTTTTCTAAATGGGACTATTCAAGCAATTTTCCCTCCTATTAGTCTGGGAAGTCTATATTTTTGGAGTGTCATCCATTTCATTGGGTTATCAAATTTTTGGAAAGTTGAGCAAAATAACCTTATTTTTAATTTCCCTTCATTGGTGGGAAGTTTCCTTTTCATTTTAAGACTACTAATTTCATTTTCCCCTCCTTTATCTAATCAGATTTAAAACATCTATTTTATTGGCTTTTTCAAGAACCAACTCTTAGTTTTTTAATTGTCCAATAGTTTTTTATTTCAATTTTTAATTTTTCCTTTTAATTTTAAATTTCCAATTTGTTTATTTGATTGGGGTTTTTAATTTGGTCTTTTTGTTTTTTTTTAAAGCCAATTATTTCTTTTTTTTCTTTTTATTCAATGCCCAAGGAATAAAATTCCCTCATTACCCCTTTGGCTTCTCCCCAAATTTTGGTATGCGCTCATCATTTCATTTCTTGGGTTTAATTTGTATCCATAATTTGCTGCCCCCAAATATTCTTTAGATAATTTTTGTTTCCAATTACTTTTTGGTTATTTCCCCCTAACTTTTTTGTTGAATTAGTTTTATTGCTCGTTGAAAAAAGCATTTCTTTCTCCTTTTTCATTTTTTGAGGTCTTTAGTCCTAATATAGTCAATTTTGAATATTCCTGAGCTGCTGGAAGAAAGTATATTCCTTTTTCTCCATTCAATTTTCTCCAAAGATCCAACATTTAAAATTTTTCAATTTCTGTTTCTTCTTTAATTTCTTTCTTTTTTTTTTGTGGTTTGATTTTCTAATTTGAGGTGCAAGGTTGGGATTAACTATTAAGTTTTTTGTCTATTTCTTCTGCAACTCTCTTAATTCTCCTTTGGAAGTTGGATGCCAATTGTGAATATTTTAATATTGATATTGCTTCGTTGTTTATACTTTGCAGGAAGTAGTTTCCTTCCTTATTCTTTTAATTAGATCAATTTTTTTTTGCTTGATCCCGAGATAAGGATCCTACCCCTTTTTGACTACCTGAAGCATAAAATTTTTCAGCCTTTTACCTTTACTCTTATGTATGTCCCTGCTTTAAATGTTTCTTGTAACCAAATATTGGGTTCTGACTTTTATCCAGTTGCTATCTGCCTCCCTCTTTTGGGAAGTTCATCCATTCACATTTTATGGTTAAATTACTAAAATTGTTTCCCGCCTCCAAACCCCGATTTTTTTACTTATTCCCTCCCCAACCCTCTTTCCCCCCTTTTTCTTGACCCCTCTTGTATCACGTCTTACCCTCTTAGTCCTCCCTCCCCCTGGTCTTTTTTCCTTCCTTATTCTCTTTTTCTTTTCCCTTTTCCTCTCCCCGTTTTAATGAGGCAAAGGAGAATTTTTCTAAAACAAATGTCAAATTTTTTCTTTCACAACTCGTAGAGTAAGTTAACAATGTTCCTCCCCAAACCCTCAGATTGATGTTTTTTCCCTTTGTGGGATTGGTTTCCCTCCCTCCTTCTTATTCTGCCATCATCCCTTTCCAATCTACTTCCCTTTTTATGTTATTCAAAATCAAATTATACATGTATTCTTTTTATATTCACAAAGAAATACAATTCTCAAAGTTATTTTACCTTTTCTGCATTTTAGTTCTGGTTGGAGATCAAATTTTTTGTTTAGTTCTGGTTTTTTTTAAAAACAAATGGAATTTTGTTTCTTAAATTCCATCTTCTTCCCTGGAAGAAAATGCTCAGCTCAGCGGGTAGTTTATTCTTGGCTGCATCCCAAGTTCTTTTTGCCTTCCGAATATCATATTCCAGGCCCTTGGGTCCTTTAATGGGGCCAAATTTTGGGGTCCTTATTGTCACATCGGTATTTAAATGGTTTTTTTTTTGGCTGCTTTAAAATTTTTTCCTTAATCTGATGTTCAAAACAATATTCCTTGGGGTTTTATTTTGGGCCTTCGAAGGTGTTGGAGAACTTTAAATCTTTTTACCTTCTGATTTTATTACATCTGGGGTTCTTTGATGATTTCTTGAAAAATAGTATCTAGGCTCTTTTTTCATCATAGTGTTGGAACGTCCAATAACCTCAGATTATCTCTCCCAGATCTTTTTCCAAGTCTGTCGTTTTGCAAATTGAAAATTCATGGTTTTTTCCAGTTTGTTTTTTTTTTGTTGACTGATTCTTGCTGTCTCAATGAATATTAGTTTCTATTTGTTCAGTTCTAATTTTTAAAAATTATTTTCTTCATTATTTTTTACTTCTTTCATATGCCAATTGGTTCTTAAATGTATTGTTTTGGTTGTAATTTTTCCATTTCCTTTTTTAGTGAATTATTTTCCAATTCACAGATCCTCTTTCTTGGAATTCTTTGTCTTTTACAATTTGCCATCCTTTTCCTAGTGAATTCTTTATTTTTCCAATTCACCAATTTGCCCCATTCCTGGGAATTTTAACTTTTCAATTTATTTCAGGAAGTTTTGCCTCTTGAAACTCTTTCCTTTCCCCATTTATATTCTCTCTTTTGAGACTTTAATGGTCTCTTCTTGAGGCATTGTAAAGGAGGAAGTCTGATGCATTTTTGTGTTTGGGTCTCTTCAGGTTTGCTGATCTGTCTTTTTCTGCAAGAACTGTCCATTGTTTTTCATCTTTTATTCATTTTTAAACCTTTAGGTGGTCTCCCAGGCAAGGGGATTAACTTCCTCTGCAGAGAGGAAGATTAAAGATTTGGCCCAGGTAGGGAGGTTGGTGGAGTTTCCCTTCCCCCAACAGGAAGTGGATTCAGCACTGGGTTTGAGCTATCAAAGGCCCAGTTGGGCTGTGTGGGTTACGTTTCCCATAAGTTAAGGGTGAAAGTGTCACTCCCCGGGGAGCCTCTTTGGGACTGTGAGTTTGAGATGACCACAGAAGACCCCCCAGAACTGTGTCCCAAAGGTCTCTGCCTGATGCCTTGGCCCCTGGAAACTCTTGGCCAAGGGGCCCCCCCCAGATTGGAAGCCCCGGGCTGCATCCTCCTGGGGGATTGCCCCAAGGGAAAAGTCCCATACTGCGGGTTGGGGCTGGAGCTTTGCTGAGATCTGTGCTTTTTCCTGGTTTGAGGCCTCCTGAACCAATTTCTCTCCCCATCTTCCTGTCTCCCCCTGGGAACCAACCTTTTGTTGAACCAGATTTTCTTGTGGTGGTTTTTACTTTTATCTTTCGTTGTGATCAAGACTATTTTTGAGGCTCGAATAATATAAAAGTTAAGGGAAAGCTTGAAATTTTGTCTTCTCCTCATCTTGGTCCCCCCAAAATGATCTAATTAAAGAATAAGGAAACCTCTTGTAAAGGTAATGACAAGAAGCAATATCAATACTAAATATATGCACCAAGTGGTTAGCATCTAACTTCCTAAAGGGAAGTTAAAGAGTTGTGGAAAAAATAGACACAAAACTGTTTGTGAGATCCTAATCTGTACCCTGAACTAATAAATCCCAAAATAAATAAGAAAGAAGTTAAAGAGTCAAATGGAACACTATAAAAGCTAGGTATGATATATCTCTGGAGAAAACTAAATGGAGACAGAAAGGAGTACACTTACTTTTTGGCAGTCCATGGAACCTATACAAAAATTGACCATTAAAGACCTCAAATTTAAATGCAGAAATAGTAAATGCATTCTTTTCAGATCACAATGCAATAAAAACTACATTCAACAAAAAGCTAGGGGTAAATAGGCCAAAAAGTAATTGGAAACTAAAAAATCTCATCCTAAAGAATGAATGTGTGAAACAGCAAATAATAGACACAATAATTTAAACCAAGAAAATGACAACAATGAGACAACATACCAAAATATGTGGGATGCAGTCTATGCAGTAATAAAGGGAAATTTTATATCTTTAGAGACTTACTTGAATAAAATAGAGAAAGAGAAAGATCAATGAATTGGGCTTGCAACTTAAAAAGTTAGAAAAAGAGCAAACTAAAACCCACCCAATCAAATGCTAAACTTGAAATTCTAAAATTAAAAGGGAAAATTGATAAAATTGAAAGTAAAATAAAACTATTGAATTAATAAATAAAACTAAGAGTTGGTTTTATGTAAAACCAACACAATAGATAAACCTTTGGTAAATCTGATTAGAAAAAGAAAAGAGGAAAATCATATTGTTAGTTTTAAAAATGAAAAGAGAGAACTTTCCACCAATGAAAAAATTAGAGCAATAATTAGGAGTTGCTTTGCCCAACTTTATGCCAATAAATTTGATAACCTAAGTGAAATGGATGACTACCTTCAAAATAGAGGCTTCCCAGATTAACAGAGGAGGAATTAATTGCTTAAATAGCCCCATGTCAGAAAAAGAAATAGAACAAGCTATTAATCAAACCTTAAGAAAAAATCTTTAGGACCAGATAGAATTACATGTGAATTCTACCAAACATTTAAAGAACAATTAACTCCAATATTATATAAACTATTTGAAAAAATGGAGAATGAAGGACTCCTATCAAATTCCTTTTATGAAACAGACACGGTACTGATACCTAAATCAGATAGGTTGAAAACAGAGAAAGAAAATTATAGACCAATCACTCTAATGAATATTTATGTTAAAATATTAAATAAAATATTAGCAAAAAGTTTACAGAAAATCATCCCCAGAATAATATATCATGACCAGTACGAGTTATACTGGAAATTCAGGGCTGGTTCAATATTAGGAAAACTATTAGCATAAGTGACTATATCAATAACCAAATTAACAAAAATCATATGATCATCTCAATAGATGCAGAAAAAAGCATTTGATAAAAGCCAACATCCATTCCTATAAAAAACACTTGAGAGTATAGGAATAAATGGACTTTTCCTTAAAATAATCAGTAGCATTTTTTTAAAACCATCAGTAAGCATTATATGTAATGGGGACAAATTGTAACCATTCCCAATAAGATCAGGAGTGAAACAAGGTTACCTATTATCACTATCAGTATTCAATATTGTGTTAGAAATGCTAGCTTTGACAATAAGAGTTGATGAAGTGATTAAAGGAATTAGCATAGGTAATGAGGAAACCAAATTATCGCTCTTTGCAGCTGATATGATGGTATATTTAGAGAACCCCAAATATTCTACTAAAAAGCTATTAGAAATAATCCACAATTTTAGCAAATTTGTAGGATATAAAATAAATCCATATAAGTCACCAGCATTCTTATATATCACTAACAAAATTCAAGTTAGTAATACAAAGAGAAATTCCATTTAAAGTAACTACTGATGGTGTAAAATATTTGGGAATCTTTCTGCCAAGGGAAAGTCAGGAACTATATATTCAAAACAATAAAACACTTTCCACACAAATAAAGTCAGATCTAACCAATTGGAAAGATATTAAGTGCTCTTGGATAGTTCAAGTGAATATAATAAAGATGACAATACTAAAACTAATCTATTTATTTAATGCTATACCAATCAGACTCCCAAAAAACTATTTTAATGACCAAGAAAAAATAACAACAAAATTCATCTGGAAGAACAAAAAGTCAAAACTTTCAAAGGAACTAATAAAAGAAAAATCAAATGAAGGTGACCTAGATGTACCAGATCTAAAACTATATAATGAATCAGCAGTCACCAAAACCACTTGGTATTGGCTAAGAAATAGACAAGTTGATCAATGGAATAGGTTAGGTTCACAGGACAAAACAGTCAATAACTTTAATAATCTAGTGTTTGACAAACCTCCAAACCCCAGCTTTTGGGATAAGAATTCACTGTTTGACAAAAACTTCTAGGAAAAATTGGAAATTAGTGTGGTAGAAACTAGGCATTGACCCACACTTAACACCGTACACCAAGATAAGGTCAAAATGGGTTCATGAGCTAGGCATAAAGAATGAGATTATAAATAAATTAGAAGAACATAGGATAGTTTACTTCTCAGACCTGTGGAGGAGGAAGGAATGTGTGACCAAAGAAGAACTAGAGATTGTTATTGATCACAAAATAGAAAATTTTGATTATATTAAATTTAAAAGCTTTTGTACAAACAAAATTAATGCAGACATGATTAGAAGGGAAACAATAAACTGGGAAACATTTTTACAGTCAAAGTACTGATAAAGGCCTCATTTCCAAAATATATAGAGAATTGACTCTAATTTATAAGAAATCAAGCCATTCTCCAATTGATAAATGGTCAAAGGATATGAACAGCAATTTTCAGATGAAGAAGTTGAAACTATTTCAAGCCATATGAAAAGATGCTCCAAGTCATTATTAATCAGAGAAATGCAAATTAAGACAACTCTGAGATACCACTACACACCTCTCAGATTGGTTAGGATGACAGGAAAAGATAATACTGAATGTTGGAGGGGATATGGGAAAACTGGGACAATGATACATTGTTGGTGGAATTGTGACTACATCCAGCCATTCTGGAGAGTGATTTGGAACTATGCTCAAAAAGTTATCAAACTGTGCATACCCTTTGATCCAGCAGTGTTACTACTGGGCTTATATCCCAAAAAGAAAAGGATCTGTATGTGCAAAAATGTTTGTGGCAACCCTTTGTGTAGTGGCTAGAAACTGGAAATTGAATGGATGCCCATCAAGTGGAGAATGGCTGAATAAATTGTAGCATATTAATGTTATGGAATATGATTGTTCTGTAAGAAATGGCCAGCAGAAAGATTTTTTTCCCTTTTCCTTCTTCCCCTTTAAGTCAACTCTTTTTAAGAGTAGAAAGTTAAAGTGCATTTGCACTAAATGCATTTTCTAATAAACCTACTAAATGAAAAAAAAAAGAGATGAGTGCAAAATTCATGTATTTGGATTCAAAACCCAACTATGTAATGATAAGAAGTTGGGAGAACATATAGATCAATAATAGCTTTTTATTTTTTAATATAGATTTTTATTACAAGATATATGCATGAGTAAGTTTTCAGCATTTGACCCTTGAAAAACCTTCTGTTCCAACTTTTCCCCTCTCGCCCCACCCCCTCCCTCAGATGGCAAGTAGATCAATACATGTTAAATATGTTAAAGTATATGTTTAATACAATATATGTATACATATCCATACAGTTATTTTGCTGCACAAGAAGAATCAGACTTTGAAATAAGGTAAAATTAACCTGAGAAAAAATAAAAAATGCAAGGGGATAAAAACAGAGGGATTGGAAATGCTATGTAGTGTTTCACACTCATTTCCCAGAGTTCTTTTGCGGGGTGTAGCTGGTTCTCTTCATTATTGAACAAATGGAACTGATTTTTGTAAATCTCATTGTTGAAGAGAGACATGTCATTCAGAATTGATCATTATATAGTATTGTTGTTGAAATATATATAATGATCTCCTGATCCTGCTCATTTCACTCTACATCAGTTCATGTAAGTCTCTCCAAGCCTTTCTGAAATCTTATTCTTACAAGTAACTCATCCAAAAATAAAGGAGATCATGAAAAAGAAATATCTAAGACATGCAAAATGAGGAAGGTAGAAGAGGGAGACAAATAGTTTCCCTTCTCATTCATGCCTCATGTCTTTATATACCCAGCATTTAGTATAGTGACTGGCATGGAATAAGCATTTAATAAGTAATTATTAGACTTGTACAATCTACCCATTGCTAGAAGAAAATTCAGGGAAAATATCTTGTCTTCTCTACTAGTTCAGATTCTTTTGTGGGCAACAACACTAAACTCAGATATATATTGCATTCTAGGTCTGTATGTTTCAATGCAATAAATACATTGACTCTGCCTGTACTCCTGGGAGATTTCATTTCTTACATTGCTACTTACCTTTTACATTTTAAAAATTTATCAAACATCAATGATGTGAATAATTTCATACACAAAGAAAAGAAAAAACGTATATGAAACTGTAAAATTCTATTATGATTTTGTTGTTCTTTTCAATCCCCCCTCTCATATCTCCCTAGACAGGCCTATATGATGTGAATATCTCAGCATAGTATCAAGGAATGATATGGTTTTCATCTCTTTTTCCACTCCTTATCCATATACCCATGTGATTTGACTCCTACTACTTCTTTAGTTTCACACCACATGGAAAGACTTGTTTTTTCAAAGAATGGTACTCTTCCCATTTTCTACAGCCCAGATGGTCAAGTCTTCAAACTTTATACATTCACTCTCTTGTGTAGCAAACTCGAAGGTAAATAATGCCTAGTAAACCTATAGGATTGCAGCACTTACAAAATCGATTTTTCCTTGTCTTCTACACGAGTTAAGAAAACTATTCAAAAAGTCCATTTATGTTTTTGCTTTGTATATCTAAAGAACTTTATCATTTCTTTGTACCGACCATGCTAGCACCCAGGACACCCAAGAATCTGCCGGAGTCAGGATAAGCAAAAGTCCTCAGTCTTTATTCTTGGTCTTAGACACAGGATCAAACAAGATCGAAGTAGAATCTCCGCAACTGCCTTCTCCCTCTTTTACCACTGAGAATGTGTCCCTCGCTGGTCTTACTCCGCCCCCAAGTCCCTCCTACAATCCTCTATACACCATTGAGTCAGTATGGATAGTGGAAAGGACCATTTTACAAGCATATACCATAGAGTATTGTCCAATCACTAGTTAGCCTCAAAGGCTCAGCAGTCCCGACCTCAGTGCATCAACCCAATAATTTCAGCCCTCTACATTTCTTCAGTAACACAACCTCTTTAACAGAGCAAGTTCATGCTCAAATTCAGTATCTAGCCTATACTCAGAAAGCTCCATTCATTAAAAAATATTTAAGAAATTTTTTTCTGTATCCAATTGACAAGGCATCATTGGCATCATCATATCATCCATGGAGAAGAAGTGGGTGAATATATGAGAAGAGATATGCTCATTAAATCCCCCCAAAATACATAATTTCAACTATTATTTTAGTGGATCAAAATTCCTACAGGATGTCAGTCTATTGTGATTTAAGACATGTCGCAAAGAACCTCAGAATTCTTAATAACAGCATAAACAATGTTAATATCTTACCCTCTCGTGTTCATTCCACTTCTGTGTCAATTCAAGGATCTATAGGTAATGCTGTAATATATGAAATTCTGATATTATTCAAAAAAATCATAGGGCTGCAGATATAAAGCTTATATGATAATTTTGAAAATATTGAATCCAGCTTCATGTTTCAGATGAAAAAACCAAGGCATGAAGAGGTTAAGTGATTTGACCAGAATTACTTACCTAAATTTCAACTCAGGTTCATCACTATATGCACTCCACCACCTAATCTGAATTATACACAAAGCTTTTCTCCTCTATTCTAATAGCTTAACTGTTTTGATGGATTTTCTTTCTTTAGGATAATTATGTATTTTAGACATTTTGTTTCATTTCCACCAGCAATTTGTCTCCCATAAAATATCAAGATGGAAATAAATTTTTTTCCTGAAAACCAAGTGTGATTTTTATACTTTCCTGTATTCTCTTCTGTGTGTATCAAGATTTTAAGGGCTGCATACAAATTCTGAGAGCTCAACCCATGTGCCACCACTGGAACATTTCAAGGAGCTTGAAGCAAACTGAACTTCTGATTTGGATCTGTTCCTAAGGGGACATTTGTCACCACCACATGCTTTCATCAAATGTACAGTACATGATCAGAAGGATTTATACTATAGATAGAAAAAGGACAAACTGCATTTGAATCTGTTCATTTCTAATTTTAACAGTTCCTTTTTGTGTTTATGTAGAACAGCATCATAGCTCTGCTTTGCCAATACTGTACTTTATTTATTTCTTCAATTTATAATCATTCATCCATTGCCTGACTTTTGAATGTCATACCTCCTTGAAAGAATGATTCCATCCTTATTTAGAAGATGAGTTTATCAGTGTTCCTGCTGCATTGGGTCATACTGTAAGATCAATTCCTCCCAGATAAGAATGGCACCCAACAAGGACCACCACGAGGGAATGTGTTTCATATCACAACACAGATGGGTTGAATTTGCACCATTTCCCGTTCTTGGAAAAAATTTGCAGGGTTGTATTCATTCTTCTCTTCTTATAATATCAGGCATTTCTCAAATTTAGCTCTCACTCTGAAGACCTACACTGGTCTTGGAAATACAGTAGTGAGCGATGTTATATGTCATTTATAAAAACAGAACAATACAAGATATAAGGGGGAAAGGTGTTTTCCACCCCCACTCACAGCATTTCTTGCCAACTCTTGAACATAACTTCTTAAGGCATGTGTACACGTGGAGAGATGGTGAGACTAAGAGAGAGGGATAGAGACAGAAATAAAGATGAAGGAGAGACTGTTAATGTCATAAATAAAAGTTCAAGGGCCTCTTGGAGCTTTTCCTTTATTTCTCATTTATACTTTCCTTCACATACCACACAAAATATGTATTCTCTTTGTATCAGAGCAAGATTAAATTCTATAAACATTCACCAGACACCTACTATATGTCTGTGACACCTTTCTCACTTTTTTTTGGCTAAAACTTTATTGAGAAAATTCAAAGTCCTTTTAGAATGTACCAACCAGTTCATTACCAGAAACTCCATTGGTATGCTTTTGAGGACATTATTTGCATGTTTCTCTGTATCCTTTTAAAATATCTGCTTGCCATTTAAGGTTATAGAAGTGCATGAGTGTGGGAAGGTTTCCATAGCAATGAATATTTATGGAGAGTGGCAGCAGTCCTATCGTGCATACTGCAGGTTGGTGAGAGTGTTTTATATCCTTCTGCTGGGATGGGATATTTATCCAAAAGCAAGAGCAGTTTCAAGTCTAGCTTCATAGACATGTAGATGATTTAGTCAGCATGAGTTTCATGGTTAAAGTGAGTTCCATGCTAGCATGCTCAAAAAATCCCTCAAACAAAATAGCAGTTTCATTAGAAACAATTTTAAGTGATGGATTATAAACAGATGAGATTTTACTTTTTAAAAATGGGATAGCATTTTTGTGAATTTGTATTAAGTGGAGAAGAGAGAAGACCCGAGATCCACTTAGCACTAATGCATAATTTATAAAGAGATGCATTTTCCAACAGGATTGACGTTCATTATCTTAAATAAGGTCATTTTCTTTATCATCCATAAAATTTCATTTCATATATCACATTTATTATATATATATAAATTATATATTCATTATATATAAATATATATATTATATTAACATATATAATATATATTAACACAACCCTGGGTATATAAATATAAAATCAAACATTTATTTGTAGCAAATCATAATTTTATAACTCCCACCTTCAATTGGGTGACCCTATATGGGGTCATGACCCACAATTTAAGAAGTTTTGTTGTATATGATTCTCAAATAGTACATGAAAGAAGATCATGAACTTTGTCAGGTTCTGTGAAGTTAGATAAGCTCCAAGTTTTTTTTTTAATTTTTTTTTATTCCTTTTAGTTATGGTTGTTTTTGTTTTAACCATAAACATTTCCCAATATGTTTTCTAATCTTTTTCCCACCATAGGATTTTTCCTCATGTCAAAGATTAGCAAAATGGCATCTAATAATATATGTAACTTTCCATACTTGTGGTCTCTTACCACTCATCAAGAAGAAAGAAATTTCATCATCTATTCTTTGGAACCAATATTGTTCATTGTCTTTAATTTTATTGTAGGTGATTTTTTAAACAAAACATTTATGTGCTATTGACATAATTTTGCTTTGTTCATTCTATATAAGTTCAAAAACAGCATCCATTGTTTCTCTGACTTCCTCCTATTCATTTTTTTTATAGGGAATTAATATCACATTGTATTTATAAAGCATAACTTGTAAAGCCATTTCTCCAATAAATGGAAATTGACTTTCTTCCAAATTTTTACGACTCCAAAATGTATAGCTATCATTTTTTTTAATATATTGAATTTTTTTCCTGGTCTTTGATTTCCTGAGGACACATGCCTAGTAGTGAGTTATCTAGACCAAAGAGTATAAACTGCTTAATAGATTTGCTTGCATAATTGCAGGTTGTCTTTCAAGATGGCTGGAACAATTCACATTATTAATTCATTAGTGTATCTATCTTTCCACAAATCTTTCAACATAAACTATTTCTGGTTCTTACATTCAAATTCTCAATTTTGCCTCTCTGTCTCTCACTTTAAATGTCCTTAAGAGACTTTTGCTTAGTTTCTTTTCTATTAAAATTTGTTTAAAACAATTTTATTCCCTAATGGTTCTCTTGAAGTGATAGTACAAATATTATTTACCATCCTTCTATGGTGAGACAAGTAATATAAAAGCAAATTTATATTCAAAATTGGTATGGCTCTTAGCTGTGAAATGTCATCACTTGGCAAGTCAAAAATCTTGTGGCTCTATTGGTTTTAAACCATCTAAAGTCCAAGCTAAAATCCCACCTTGATCTCATTATGGTAATTCTTCTATATTAGTTAATTGAAATGTTCATACTTGGTGTTTTTAATAACCCCTTAGTTTCAGTTCCCTGAGAGAAAATCAAAGCTTACATCATCCTAGTCATATTTTCTTAGATTTTTTTAAACTGAATAATGGCAGTTTGATTTTAATCTATCTCCAGTATTTTTATACATGATTTTTCTTAATATGATTTAAGTTCCCACCAAATTAGATGACTCATTTTCCCTCAGCTCATTTTATTTCCCATACCTGCAATGCTTTTCTTGCTTATTTTCATGTTCTAGTTTCCTTCAAGTTCCAGATAAAAAAATCTCACCTTAATAAGCTTTTATCAACCCTTACTGCTAGTGCCTTTTCTCTGTTCCTTGTTTCCAATTGATCACATATACACATGTGTAGATACATATATATATATATATATATATATATATATATATATGTACACTGTGTAATCTATATACATCCATATTTGTTTAAGTGTGTATACACACATTATATTATATATGCTTATCTATACACACATACATACATATGATAAATTGAAGATAATCAATAGAGAGAAGGCATTAATACAAACCATATATGCATATGTATATATATATATATATATATATATATATATATATATATATATATATATATGTTAAGACCAGGGACTGTTTTTCTGTATTTCTTCATAGTCCCATCATTTTGCATAGTACCTAGCACACAGTGGGAACTTGATAAATGTTTGTTGGTTGGATTAAGGGCACACATACTTTGGTAACTTCTTATGTATATTCTCAACTTATTTTCCAGAATAGTGGTATCCATTTGTAAGTCAAGCAACATTGCAGCAATTTGTCTGTTTCCCCACAGCCCCTCTATCATGTATTACTTTCTTTTTGTATTGTCCTTTCCACTCTAATGGGTATGAAGTAGAATCTTAGAATTGCTTTATATTTGCCTTTAAAATGTAATAATGGTTAGGAGTTGTTTTTTTTTTTTTTTTCATTTTTTAAATGTATTTTCTCATGGTTGTAAATACCCTGATTTTTTTCTTTGAGAAGAGACATTTTATATCTTTAGACCTTTTATCAATTAACAAATGGATCTTTTTTTTCTTATAAATTTAAATCAGTTACTTTTATATCTTGAAAATGAGACCTTTATCAAAGAAATATGTCATAAAGATTTTTCTCCTCAGTTGTTTCTCTTTCAATCTCAGTTTTATCAGATTTGTGAGTGTCAAAATTATTTAACCTTAGGTAATTAAAATTATCAACTTTATCTTCTATGATTCTCTCTACCTTTTGTTTGGTCATGAGCTTTTCTTCAAATCTATAGATCTAATGGTACTTTCCCCATAGCTCTATTTTTTAATGTGATTTTTAAACGTCAATTTCATTTACTTATCCTTTCTCTGAATTCCTCAGCAGTGAAGCAAACAAAATGTATGATTTGATATGGTGGCCAAAAATAATATATCACCTAGTATCCAACTTTTTGGTGATGATCTTTACTGACCCTAGCCAATAATTGTATAATATACACTCACATCATCTGTGCAGTTCTGGACTCAAATTTTTTTGTAAAAACCTGTCAAAATTCATACTACTCTTGCATTTTTTTTTCAAAATCTAGGGGTCTCACACCTCTTTCCCTAAATTATTTCTCTAGTTTAAATATGCCTTCCATTGATTCTCATGCTATAAA
Organism: Sarcophilus harrisii; assembly: GCF_902635505.1. Lineage (NCBI taxonomy): Eukaryota > Metazoa > Chordata > Mammalia > Dasyuromorphia > Dasyuridae > Sarcophilus > Sarcophilus harrisii. The sequence continues at coordinate 368,013,944 of NC_045428.1, forward strand.
TTCTAGACTTTTCACCACCCTGCTTGCCCTCCTCTGAATACTCTCCAGCTTATCAGTTTTCTTTCTAAAATGAGATACTCTCTATTTAACTAGAATAATCTGGATGAGATATGATAACGACAGACTATATATTATTAATATTACTATGTATTTTGAGGTATAACCCCTCATATAGCTCAAGCTTACTTTAAATTCTTGGCTGCTACATCACAGTGTTGATTCACAGTGGTTTCCTTATAACTGGAATACCTTTTCCAACTGAGAAGGAGCCTCTCTGTTAGTGAAGGACTGATCCTATTAGTTAGATTTCGATAGATTTTTGGGTAACCTAGGACATCAGAAGGGTGGAACAACATATGTTGTTGATTTATATCTAATAATGAAGAAAAATCAAACTATCCATTCAAGAGGCACACTACACACCAAAATATACTGTTTTCCATTATATAAAAATAATCTGATTTTTTTCATTTCTCTTCTCATATTTTACTTAATATGAAGGTTGACTCAATTTTGTGTACAACTCAGGAACAAAGGTACAAAATTATATTTTTATTAGTTACAATTTATGGAGATGCAATAGAAACTATTAATGATCTTTTAATGTAATAGAAGTCCCTTGTGGACTGTCTAATAAATAATTTTTAACTCATTGATTGGCATAATCACATCCCTGTAGCAGTTTCTGACATCTAGAATCTATCAATACTAAAACAACATGGGCACATTTCCCTACTTGTCTTCATAAGCATATTCAGTCAACCAACACATATTAAGTGCTTATTATGTACTAAGTACTGTTTTAGCACTGACTCTGACTCTATGGTACCTCTCTATCAAAAGGAAAGGTCGAGATTTTGCAAGTTACAGCTTAGCAGAACCTGGTTTGATGAAGTCAGAACAAAATTTAAAATTATTTTCAAAAGCTGCCTTTTGGATATTAATATCTATATTAGTACAATTTATCTTTTTAATGATATTTTTTCTTTTGCATTTTCCTTATTGAGATGCCAAAAAAGGACACCATAAAATGAATCGAAAACAGAAGTCATATATAAAAAGTTACAAAGGCTTTTAATATTCTCAGTACTTGTGAAAAGTTTAGCCTTGTTAATTATTACTTATGGGATATATTATCCACACTGACCTATAGAACATTTTGTTGACAAATACTCCTTACTTGAAAATAGGTTCAACTTCAGGGTCACAGCAGATTATATTAATGGACAATGATTTATATAAAATCTTCTGGGCATTCAAAAAATTCCTTGCATTATAAAAATATTGATGCATAGTGTACTTTAGTTTAGTATTGTTGGAAAGGATTATGTAGAACACTTTTAGCTTCCAAATGTAACATCTTAATTCCTGTGGTGTATTTTGGCTGACTTTTCAGAGGTTGTAGCTTTAAGTAACAGGACAAACTGTTTCATTGCCTAAAATCTATGTTTAGGAGGGTATGGGTTGTGAGAAGATGAAGACTGATGAAATTTTCAACCCTGTTAGGTGTATCCTTATAAATGGAAAATATCTGGGTTAAAAGAATAAAAAATTCAGTATGCATTTTAGCCAAGGTATATATATTTGAAAACTTGTCAAAAGAATAGAGAAACATTGTAATGGAAAGAGTTTCAGGATCAGAATAGGAAAATCTGATTTCAAGTATTACTTCTGTCTGTATGAGACCTTGGGCATGTCAGTAAACATTTCAGTGGCCTCAGGCAACTTTATTATACTGTGAATCTGAACAATGGTGCAGCAAGTTTCCTAACAAATGAAATCATAGGCACAGGTCCCCTTAATATATATATATATATATATATATATATATATATAGATTACATTTTAACTTTTTTTCTAAACATTTTGGTAAGGAATAGGCATTACAATTGTAGTGGTGTTGTCATTATTTTTAGGAATGGTCAATATATATAATACATATATATTAAAAGTACTTATTCTTTGTCAGTCATGGGGCTAAGTGATGGGGACTCAAAAAAGGACAAAATTGAATTTGCTGCTTTCAAGGAGTTCACATTTCAATGAAGAAATACTACATACAAGAATTAGACATATAATGCATTTTGTTATTCATTTGTTTTAGTCGTGTTTGATTCTTGGTGATTGGACAAAGATAACATTGGAGTGCTTTTCCATTTTCTTCTCCAGCTCATTTTACTGATGAGGAAGCTGATGCAAACAGGATGAAGTGCTTGTCTGAGGTCACAAAGCTAATAGGTATCTGGGACCAAATTTGAAGTCATGAAGAGTTATATATTTTATACATTAAGGTATTCATTATGTGTGTCTCTCTTTTTGAGGGGGGAGAGAAGAGATAAAGAAAGAGAGAAGGGGGGAAAGAGGGAGGGAGGGTGAGGTGAGGGGAGGAGAGTTGCCAACAACTTGAATTTAATTTAATAAATGAATATTGTGATTGGAGAGTTGACTAAAGGAGTGAATTACTGTCCATTCATCACGAATATTGTGGTTCACATCAAGGGAAACAGAAAATCTTTGATTAAGTAAATGTGAGGAGTCCTAAAGGAAATGTGTTGAAAGGTGGCTCAGTTCTATTAATGCAAAGCGAAGAATGAACTACTGAGACTACTAATAAACAACTAAAGTTTTGTTATTTAAAAGAGGTCTACCTAGCTTTGATAAAGATGAGGTATAATTCAAAACAAGTTTTCTATTGCCTGCCTACATACTAATATTTAACAATGTTAACATTCTCAGACATAAAATTGTCGACAATGAAAGTAGAAGTAGACAATGAAAATAACTGGCTATCCTTAAGAATCCCTTTCTCAGTCCTTGGCCTAAACTTGACTCCATCCAATCAATCTTTATTCCCCCATCCCTCACCCTTAGTCTAATCAATACCTATAATTAACCTGGAGCCTAATTTATGAGGCAAAGTGGTATACCACATAGCCCACTGAACGTGGATTCAGGAAGATACCTGTTCAAACCCAATCTCTGACACTCATGATCATGAATAAGTCATTTAACTTGGTTGAGTCTCAGTTTGTGCATCTATAAAGCAAAGATAACAAAACCTCAAGTACTTACTTTACAAGGTTCTTGTAAGACTAAAATGAAATAATGTATGTAAACTTTTTAATATTATAGTGATAGGAACCGTGATTGGATGGGTAGGGAACTCTTGGATGAGGAAATTCCTTCTACAATTGTAGTCAGTGGAGCACTAATGTTTTAAGTGACTTGTGTTTGGTCATTTAGCCTATATCTGTCAAAGATATGAGTTGAACTTGAATTGTCCTGCCTATAAGTCCATCTCTTTATCAACTTTGACATGGTTGCTCCTCAATGTACTTCATACATAACAGTAAATATTAGCGTTATACTCTTAAAAACCATAGCATCACAGATTTAGAGCAGGTAAAAATCTCTGATTTGAATCTGAGGATCCAATACATTAAGTGACATTCTCTCCCTCTCCATTTAAGCCTTAGAGTGAAATGAAAAATTGCAAATGGTCTCAAATTTGATAAGAAGATTGTAAATAAAGGATTAATTTATATTTTGACCTTCATCTTTGCATGGTTTTAGTAATAATGACTCATATTCCTGTATTGACCCACTCTATTTTAACTTTTCAGTAAGAAAGATTGTCTGGGTTAGATATCTATTGTTATTTGTTACTTGTACTTTGCTAATGTATTTTTGATACAAGCAACTGATTTTTTCAAAGGCAAATAGGAATTTGTCTAATTTGGAATGCAAAATGATAAAAAAAAACTAAAATTTTTTCCACTTAGTTTTTTTTGTTTTATTTGGAACATGCTTGACTATTTGATTTTTTAAATTCTACAAACTATTAAGTCCAAAAACTTGATTGGGGAGAAAGGCAGAAATCATCACAAAAACCCTATGGATAGAAACAGTAAAAAAACCTTCACTGGTTTTCATTTAGAAGATAAGAAAATTTAACTTAGGACTTCTGCCCAACAAAATACCATTAGGATAAATCGATTGCCAACCACAGCAATTAACAGTTTCCAATTCCCTTTTGAAGTGTGTGGTATAGATGGTGATGATTATGGTGAACATGAATTTGGGTTATTTGTGACATAAGCCCTTTCTTGGTCTCCTACAAAGGCTCTTATACTGTATTATCTCTGAAGGGAAAGCCAAAATGACTTTATTAGTGACCCTTGAACGTTTCTCCTAAATCCCCATTTGGTTTGGATTTCTATCAATCTATTCTAGTATCATAATAGAGCTATAGCAAGCATATGGTCCTAATAGATATTCAGACCAGATGTTCATTGTCTAATACATCTCCTTTTCCTGAATAGTTGTGCCTTGCAATAGAGAAGACAAGATAGTGAGGTAGTTGCATAATATCTATGCACATTCCATAATTCTTCCCAGTTTACAAAACTTAAGAGTTCCAGATTGCAGGATCTCTGGTTGTGTCACTTTGAATTTCTGGTCAATATTCACAGTATTCCTTTGATCCAGCAGTGTTACTACTGGGCTTATATCCCAAAGAGATCATAAAGAAGGGAAAGGGACCTCTAGGTGCACGAATGTTTGTGGCAGCCCTCTTTGTAGTGGCTAGAAACTGGAAACTGAATGGATGCCCATCAGTTGGAGAATGGCTGAATAAAATGTGGTATATGAATATTATGGAATATTATTGTTCTGTAAGAAATGACCAACAGGATGATTTCAGAAAGGCCTGGAGTGACTTACACGAACTGATGCTGAGTGAAATGAGCAGGACCAGGAGATCATGATATACTTCAACAACAATACTATATGATGACCAGTTCTGATGGACCTGGCCATCCTCAGCAATGAGATCAACCAAATCATTTCCAATGGAGCAGTAATGAACTGAATCAGCTATGCCCAGAGAAAGAACTCTGGGAGATGACTAAAAACCATTACATTGAATTCCCAATCCCTATATTTATGCCCACCTGCATTTTTGATTTCCTTCACAAACTAGTTGCACAATATTTCAGAGTCTGATTCTTTTTGTACAGCAAAATAACATTTTGGTCATGTATACTTATTGTGTATCTAATTTATATTTTAATATATTTAACATCTACTGGTCATCCTGCCATCTGGGGGAGGGGGTAGGGGGTAAGAGGTGAAAAATTGGAACAAGAGGTTTGGCAATTGTTAATGCTGTAAAGTTACCCATACATATAACCTGTAAATAAAAGGCTATTGAATAAATAAATAAAACATTCAAAAAATATTCACAGTATTAAGCGTATTGCATGTATGCATGGGTAAAGGGATTTGGCATACCTGAAGTCTGATCCTTGGGAAAGAAAAGGCTTTTTACTGATTTGTCTCTTTCCTGCCCTCTGTCTCCCACAGGAGGGAATTCACTAGATAATTTGAAGAGGTACTCCATCCCATTGTTTGAATTGATATAACTACTCCTTCAGATTTCATTATTCACACTGATATATTTGGAATTCAATACTGAGTTAAAGGATTTTGAGCTTCCAGCAAAATAATGATCATCTCAATGTCCCATTATTCCATGGTTGAGCATGTTTTTTAAATCAGTTTCAGATTTAGTGATTTGCCACCTTTGTCCTTTCAAATGGTAATTGAAAGCAATTACAGCAAGGAATATGACTATGCTAACACACAAACCCACTGTCACATATGACAATACTGTTTGAAAAGTACTCTGATAATCAATGCTATTGTGACTATATATAAATGGGTGTCACTTGTGCTGAAAAGTGAGACTTGATGACTATTCAGAGCTTAGATTAAGAGAATAAAGATCGTTTCTGTCAGTTGTTGAATAAAACACAAATCATTGAGCATGAAATGAAACACAGTACACATCAAGAGTTGTAAAGAGATGTTGAAATAGGCTCCCAAATTGAGAACCTACTCTATGCATGGAGAGGAAAATATAACATTGCCCTTCGTAGGCCAATTGGGAAGGCTTGGTAACAAGAAGCATGCTTTGGAGGATAAATACTGTATGGTATTGTTTTAATCTTTAAAATCTGTTTTTACTAATTGATCATTGCTGGCAAGTAGGAGCTGTCAGAGATAAATATAGTTAGGGTGCTTCCTTCTTCATTTGCAATGAAAATCTGTTTGTTTAAAAAAAAACAAATTTTAATCAACATGAGCAGTAAATTGCTGGTAAAGGTTATGGACTGCTTCCAAGATGTGTACAGGTGAGGCAGTCTAATAGAAGTGAGGGCATATGGTAGGGTGGGAAAGTGTTGAGCTTAAACTTAGGATACTTACATTGGAATCCCAGCTCTAATACTCGCTATTGGGAAAAACCAGGGATCCCAGCTCTAAGTGTGATTTTCTTTGTCTATATAATAAGACTAAAGATAAAATAAATCTTGTACTTATCAATTTTACTATTTAGAGGACATATTCAAAACTGATGTGTCACAGAAATAGTAATTATTCTTTCTATAGAACACCAAAGCAGGAAATCCTGTTCTTGAGTTTATATTGTTTTGAAAAATTCTTCATTAATCAAAGAACTTTAATCACCAGGATATTTCCCTGTGATTCACAAAAATCAATTAAACTTATGATATTTTAAAGAAGGACATTTTAAAATAGTCTCTCATATTGCAGTTGTCATAGCTTTCTGCAGAATGGGAACCCTAACTGATTAAGAAGCATCTCTCAGGCTTCAGTTCTTCCAAAATGGTGACAATTTAATGCACTTATTTCATTTAATGCACTTGTTGTTTTATTGATTGATAATATCAAAGTCTTTTGGTTACAGGCAAGAAATAAAATTAAAATATTTTGAAATCTTGAGTCTCATTTTTAGAGACATTAAAAAAAATCCTATTCAAGACTGGCTATGTGATGGTAGATATATAATTGTAGCAATTACATGCAGCTAGATGGCAGCTAGATCACTAGACATAGTGTTAGGAAGACCTGAGTTCTATTTGGTTTCAGAAATTCACTAGCTATATAATTCTGGATAAATTACCTAATCTCTATATGATTTAGTTTCCATTCTACAAAATGGGTATAATAATAGCACCCATCTTATAAAGAATTGAATAATATATTTGTTATTTAAAGAGAATCCTATGATGAGTAGACTGTCATATCTAAAACAATATAATCAGTAACACTGGGAGGTGGTAATTATCTCAAGCTGGCAGTCTAGTCTTCTCAGCTTAGATACTAGTATTCAAATACCCTGAAAGGGACATAAAAGATGTTGCTATTATCTTAGAAATGAGGATGAGAAGACAAGAGAGAAATAGGAATAGACTTTTGGCAGACAATAGAAGAAATTCAACAAAACTACATAGTACATGCGAAAAAAATCTGAAATTATAGCTTGTTCCACATCCATGAATATTAAGAACACCCTCAATGATTAAATAGTCTTTATCTCTAGTATGATCTTTCTCTGCATACTTAGTATGGATCATAAGCCTAGAGTACCCAATAAGGCGAAAGATGTATATATCAGAATATATACTCAGAATATATACTGAATTGCCAATTCAATTTTCCCATATAACACATTTTAAATGAGATTTTTGGCCTTCTAGGGAATGGAACCAAGATGGTAAAGTACAGAAGGCTGACATTTCCCAACATTACCCTTCAAACAACTTTAAATAATACCTCATATGTTATTGTGGAATAGTCAGCAATTCATCAGAGTACAAAATTCTTCTAGTCCAAGACTAACCAGGAGGCCAGAAAGAGATATCTTTTGACATGCAGAAGGAGACTGGTCTAGAGTCCACATGAATGAAGCACCAGTGGTGAAACTAGGTGGTAGATACAAAAGAAGAAGCAGTTCTTAAGCTAGACACAGTAAGGGTACCTAACAAGTAGTCAGAAAGAGATTACAAGGTACTCTATGTTAGCTTTAGACACAGGAAGAGAGGCTGTTTGGCAACTCCATTGCCTAATCTCACTTTTGGATATACTTCAAGAACAGAAAGGACCCTTTTGAGCAAGATAGAGTAGAATCACTGAAGGGTATTATCACCTCTGGCCCAAATTGTTTTCAGTCCCAAGGGATGAAGGACCTGAGAAGAAATATCAATTACAACTCCAAGAGATCAGGGAGACTTCCAGGATAAATGCCAGATTATAGAGCAAGAAAGCAGTGATCACACTTCTACTTAAATCATATTACCATGAAAAGACCAAAACCTACCATGGCCCTATAATTAGCTCTGAAAACAGTATTTCAAAAATGCCTAAACATTGAAATAGAATTCTGCCCCCACCCACACTGGGAAAAGTGTCCAACATTAACACAAAGTTCCAAATCAAGAAACAGGATTGAAAAATGAGTAAACAACAACAAAAAAGAACATGACCATAAAAAGTTACTATGTGAGAGGAAATATTAAGATACAAATGCAGAAGAAAACAATGAAGTCAAAACACTACAAATAAACCTCAAAGAAGAAAAAAAAAATAAATAGGATACAAGCCCAACAAAAATTCATGGAAAAGTTAAAAAATGTTTTCAAAATCAAATAAGAATGGTAGGTAAAAAACTTTTTAAAGAAATGAGAATGAGTGAACAAAAATTAGTAAAAGATAATTGGTAGTTAGCTTGGTAAAAAAAAAAAACAGAAAATAGTGCAGAAAATACACTTTATAAAACAGAATTGGTAACACCTTCTACCCCTGGAGGAAAAAAATCAGAATTAGCCTAATAGAAAAAAGTGCAACACTTTATTGGTGAAAATAATTCCTTAAAAAGCAGTTATCTAAATAGAAAAATAGATACAAAAACTCATTGAAGAAAGCAATTTCTTAAAAATTAAAATTTGACAAGTAGAAATTAATGACTTCATGAGAGCTCAAGAACAATAAAATATCAAAAGAAAGAAAAGTAAAAGAAAATGTGAAATATCTCATCAGAAACATAATTAATTGAAAAAAAGATTGAGGAGAGATCATTTAAGAATTATTGGATCACCTGAGAGCCGTGATCAAAGAAAAATGATAGATATGATTTTCAAAAAAATCATCAAGAAAAATTGTTCCAATATTCAAGAACCAGAGGATAAAATAGAAACTGAAAGAATTCACCAATCACAACTTGAAAGAAATCTCAAAATAAAAATTCCCAGGAATATTACAGCCAAATTATAGAGCCCCAAGTCAGAGAGAAAATACTTTAAACAACCAGAAAGCAACCATTCAAATATTGTAGAACCACCATTGGGACCACACCACATTAAAAGAGTGTAGAGGTTATATCATATATAAGGGAAAGAGCTGGGTTGACAACCAACATTAACCTATCCATTAAAATAAAATGTAATTGTTTTGTGGGGAAAACAGATGTGTAAGGAAATAGAGGATTTTCAAGCATTCCTGATGAAAAGACCAGAGGTAAATAGAAAATTTGATTTTCAAACACAAAACTTAAGATAAGCATTAAAAAGTAAACATGAAATCATATCATAAGGTACTCAATAAAATCAAACTGTTTAATGTACAAATAATATGCAAGTAACAACTAGGAATTTTATCATTATATAGCAATTTAAAATCTACATAGAAAGAAGGTGAAGGAGTGAATTGATAAAACCAAGAGTATGTTTAAAAATGGATAGGCAAGAAAGAGAGATGCTCTGAAAGAATGGCTAAGATAGAAGGAGAATCAGGAACATCATTTCACAAAAGAGAGATTTTAAAATAGAGAGGGAAATGGAGGAAGTCTGAGCAATTTTTGAAAAAATGGGAGGGTATAAAATGGTAGATAACAGAAGTTATTGGTCACAAGCAACACAGAATTTAGAGGATAGGATATATAGTGGAAAGGACAAACAGAAAAATACAATGGATGGAAATGCACAGTTAGTAATCATAATCATAATTTGAACTTATCCATAAAACAAAAATGGATAGCAGAATGGATAAAAAACCAGAAACCAAAAATATTTTGTTTACAAGAAACACACTTGAAACAGAAAGACACATGCAGAGTTAAAATAAGGATCTGGAAGAAAAACTATTTTGCTATAATTTATGTAAAAAAAAAAAAAAGGCAGGAGTAGCAAACATAATCTTAGACAAAGCAAAAGTAAAAATAGACTTAATTAAAAAGGACGAATAGGGAAACCACATTTTACTAAAAGGAACTATAGACAATGAAGTAATATCAGTATTAAATATGTATGCATGAAATAGCATAATATCCAACTTTTTAAAAGAAAATTTAAAGAAATACAGGAGGAAATTTCAAAACTATATTAGTGGTGGACCTCAGCTTTTCCCTTTCAGACCTAGGTAAATTAAAAAATAATAATAAACATGAAAAAAGTCAAGGAGATAAATAGAATCTTACAAAATTAGATATGATAAAGAGTTCTTGAGAAAACTGAATGGGAATAGAAAGTAATATACCTTTTTCTAAGTTGAACATGACAACTTCACAAAAATTGAACATGGATTATGATATTAAAAACGTCATAATCAAATACAGAAAAGCAGGAACATTAAGTGCAAATTTTAATAAGGTAATGCAATTAAAATATATGTAATATATTACTAGTAGGTGGGATTCATTCCAGGAATACTGGGATTGTTCAATATTATGAAAACTATCAGCAAAATTGGGCTCATTAATAAAAATTATAACAAAAATCACATGATTATATCTAAAATTCAGAGAAATGCTTTGGCAAAATGCTACACACATTTCCATTAAAAACAGTATAAAGAATAGGAATCAATGAATATTGAAATGACTAGTAGCTATCTGAGATGAAATACAAACATCATTTGAGTAAGGATAAATATGAAGCCTTTCCAATCCAGGAATGGGATTGAAGCAACAATGAATATTATCACCACTCTTGTTCAACATTGTTCTAGAAATACTCTTGTGCCAATAAGAGATGACAAAGAAATTGAAAAAATAAAAATAGTGAGGAAACAAAACCACCACTCTTTTTTCAGATGATATGATAATATACTTAGAAAATACTAAAAAAAAAAAAATCAACTAAAAACCTAGTTGAAATAATTAAAAACCAGCAAAATAAAATAAATCCATATAAACCATAAGCATTTTCATATATTATCAACAAAGTCCAGCAGCAAGAAATAAAGAAATTTCATTTACAATAACTGTAAGCAATATAAAATATTATGTCTACCTGCCAAAATAAACCCAGGAATTATATGAAAAAGATTACAGAACACTTTTTACACAAAACAGTCAGATCTAAAATGATTGGGAAAATGGTAATTGGTCACAGGTAGGCTAAGCAAATATAATAAAAATGATAATTCTAGTTAAATTAATTTGCTTATTCAGTGCCATACCATTCAAACTATGAAAGAATTATTTTGTAGAGCTAGAAAAAATAATATTTGAATCTGGAAGAACAAAAGCTCAAGAATGTCAATGTAATCTAGGGGAAAAATATTAAGAATAACAGACTATTGTTTCAGATTTCAAACTATTTTAGAAAATTGCAATCATCTAACCATTCTGTTTCTTACTAAGAAATATAATAATAGATCAATGGAATAGATTAGGTCCATAAAACACAGTGTACAATCCTAGTAATCTAGTATTTAATTTATCAGGCTTATAAATTTTAACTCCCCCAAGCTTTGGGGGTAGATAAAAATGGTTGGGAAAACTTGAAAGTAGTTTGCAGAAACTAGACCAACACCTCACCCAATATACCAAGATAAGATCAAAATGGACAAATGATTTAGATATAAAAGGTGATATCTTAAATAACTTAAGGGAGCATGAGAAAATGTATTTTTCAGATCTATAGATAAAGAAAGAGTTTATGACCAAACAAGAGATAGAGAGGATGAGGGAAAATAAAATGGATCATTTTCATTACATTAAATTAAAAAACAAACAAACAAACAAACAAAAAACTCTTGTACAAACTAAGCTAGTGTAGTGAAAATTAGAGAGAAAATAAGAAATGGGGGAGGAGAGAGATTTTCAGTCAACTTCTCTGAGAAAGACATCATTCCTCAAAAATATAGAAGACTGAGCTATTTGAAAATAAGAGTTATTCCTTAGAAGAAGAAATCAAAGGTATCAATAGTCAAGTGAAAAAAAAAAGTTCTAATTCACTATTAATTAGAGAAATTAAAATTAAAACAATTCTGAGATACCACCTCACATTTCTCAGATTATCTAACATGACAGAAAGAGAAAATGACAAGTGCTAAAAGGATGTAGAAAAATTGGGACACTATTATACTGCTGGAGAATTGTAAACTATTCCAACCACTCTGGATAACAACTTGAAACTATACTCAAAGGGCTATAGAGCTGTGCATATACTTTGATTCAGCAATATCACTACTAAGTTTGTATCCCAAAAAGATCAAAGAAAAGGAAGGAGCTAGTTATAGCCATATATTTATAACAGATCTTTTTTTGTTATGGAAAATAATTGGAAATCAAGGAGATATTCATCAATTGGGAAATTGTCAAAGAAGTTATGGTACAATATGTGATGGCATACTATTGTGCTGATAAATAAGATGTGTCTCAATAGAACCATGGAAGATTCATATGACTCATGCCAAATCAAGTGAGCAGGAACAGATGAGTATTGTACACAGTAATAGCATTGTAAGTATGATTAACTCTAAATAAGATTTAGCTACTCTAATTAAGATAATGATCCAAGATAATTCCAAAGGAGCCATGATGAAAATTATTATTTACCTCTAGACAAAAAAAATCAATAAACTCTGAAAAAGGTTCAATCATAATTTTTAAAAAATCTTTATTGTTTTATTTTTGTTTGTATTTTGTTTTGTTTTTGCAATATAGCTGATATAAAAATAGATGACTTTACATATAAAATCTAAATCAAATTACTTGCTATCTCAAAGAGAAGGAAAAGTTGGAAGGAAGAAAATTTAAAATTCAATATATTTTTTAATTGTTATAAATCTACATAAATTTAAAAAATATTTAATGAAATAAATAAAAATAACTCAAAATTTTGAGGATTTAGCATCCAAATATGGAACTTCCATTATCATGCATTATTAAAATACAACATTATAGAAATATTTATCTGCTTCTTTTATTTTTCTTCATTCACTTTCCTTTTCCTGTAGAATCCTACTCTGGTATTATGATTCGTGAGTCTCTCTATCCAGTATGTACCACAACTAGTCTACTTGTTGATCTCAGTTAGCTTATTTACAAAAGAATATTAACCAAGAAGTTATAGTAAAAAATAAAAAGTAGTTACAAAAGAATAATTCCCTAAAACCAGAGGACACACTTTCACATACTAAAGTACTATGGCAATTAAGCACATTTTTAATGAACAGGTAACTTTTGGACCTGCATAGTTTTCTCCTTTAAAAAAGTAAATTTTCAGCAAGTTTACATCAGAGGTATCATGTTAGTTTTATATAATGTATTCTCTTGCTTGAGCTAACTCTTTGTTGGCAATGATATTTCAACTGATGAGTTATTTTAAATTCTGGGCTAAATCCAACAGGTTGCTCAGGTGTTATGCTCACTCCTCACCAATTTAGCACATCTATAACCAGTTCTGATTACCAGCAAGAGTTCTTTCTTTTGTAATCTCCCAACCCTACCTGGGCAATTTCAAATCATATTCCTAAAATCAAGAAAGGACAAAGACAATAGAAACTGAAGTACTGTATGTTCACAAACATACGTTTGTCACTTGGGAAATAGAAAAGCAGATTTCTCCTTCTTCTGGGTCATGGAAGTTGCTGTTTTGTCTAGTTCCAGAAAAGAAAATTCAAAAGGACTTTTGCCTTTGAATTCAGTATCAGTTAGTGTCACATGGTTTATTATTCCTTCCAGCTCCAAAGAATATTGGAAGACTTTTTGTCACAATACAGAATGAACTCCTTAATCTTCGTAGCCATAAATGGCATTTTGAATTCTACACGTTGGATTGGCAGCAGGCAGAGAATTATTGTGCATTTTTCAAGGCCTGAACCCTCATTAGTCAGTTTTCCTTCTTCTTGCTTTTGGAATCATGTAAGTGGATCAGTTGATTCTCACACCAAGTTTTCTGTAGATCTGTTTTTTTTTTCTTTATAATTTCCACTATTTCCCTCATGTTCTAAATTATTTTATATGTGATTGTTTGTCCTTAGCTTTTGTATTCCTCTAACTGGGCAGCATATCGACTGTTAGCTGGCTAAGGCAGTATATGGAATATTTTGGCCTCCTCCTTAGGGCCTTTTATATTTATCTTTTTGTGCTGGTGTTGGTAACTTCTCTAAACTTAGACATGGACTCATTACTGCCAATTTCATCACTGATTTCCTCTCAACATTATTTGGATTAGATATAATTCTTCTGGAAAACTTGTAGTCCCATACCTGCTCTGTTCCCTTCTTGTTCTATTTTGGGGGTGGGGAAGGAATTTGTAAAGCTGATTGATCCATCATAAATCACTTTTGCCCAAAGAAAAGCATAATGCCTAAGATAATTATTCTAACTCTTTCTCCCTGTCTCCTTATTGTGTCAGTAAAAGGTGCCATTCAAACTGGTCTAAAATAATTAGCCTTCACAAGATGTTGCTGCTTTTGACCTTGCAGATCTCTAGTATTCCATTTCTTCCTCCTTTTAAAACTACTTTTCTTGGTCTTTTGACTTCCCAGGGGCGAATTTCTTTCTGGAAGGTACATTAGACTATTTTGCTATCTTGCATTTTCACATATCTATTCAGTTCCCTATGCATTCTGTCAAAGGAACAGTCTTGTTTCACATAGTAGCTTTCCAGGTTTACCCTGCAAGCTGCCTGTCATCTCAGCAGGCAGTCCTGAATGAACTAACTCAAAGCTGTTGCAAAGTTTTCCATATTTCCCCTTTCCTTTTTCTCTATTTTGGGTTCTCTCTAGGATTTTTTGTTCAAGTTCCTAAAGTTCTTTTTCAGAATTCCTGTGAAAATCACAGATCATCCTAAATGATCTCATTTCTCAAATCTCAGTTTCTGAAAAAATCAAAATTTAAATTTGAGATATTGTTGTATCATTTCAGGTTCTTTGTGACCCTTCTTGGAGTTTTCTTGGCAAAGATATCAGAAAAGTTGGCCTTTTCCTTTTCCAGCTCATTTTACAGATGAGAAAAAAGTGAGGCAATCAAAGTTAAGGGATTTGTCCAAAGTGACACAGGTAGTGTTTGAATTTGTGAAGATGAGACTTCCTGACTCCAGGTCCTAACTTTACTGCGCCACCTAGCTGGGATTATGTTAACTATGAGTGTGCATGTGGTTCTACTCCCACTTCCTTTTTAAGACTTAAATATTTCTATTACACTAATTGGCTAGTGCTTTCATCTGTCTGGTAAGGTTTAACACACTCCAACATATTTCTTTCTAAGTCAACCACAAAAGGGTTTTCAGTACTTGGTTCTGTTTGTGAGAGAATAATGTAAAATATCACATTAGAACTGCAACCTAATCATGTTAATCCAATTCAAAATGATCCAATAAGAACTCATTAAGTTATAGTTATGTGCAAGGAAGGTAATCTTTTAGGTGCAGAAAATGCCATCAAAGATGTTATATTTTTCTGGGGTAGAGAAAGGAACTAAAATGCGTAACCAAATAAATATTCAAGTAGGAATTTGAATGGAGAGAGAATAACTAGGGGAAATCAAAAAAGGCTTCCAATAAGAGGTAATACATAATCATACTGCGATTTCATTATTTACTATAACCATTAGGAAATTTACCTACACATTTTCTATGTGGAAATGTCCATCCAGTAGGTCAGTCTAATCAGGACCTCTGAAATCTATGATCTCATTGACTTTAAAATTATCTCCAGCAATGCAGCTCACAATCAATCTATGTCTTTCCATACTTTGAAATTCTTGTCCAGATTCTCCTAATGGTTTATATAGGTGAGTTCCTATCCTATCCAAGGTGACAGAGATTTTACTTAATTTTTCCCATTATTACAAGACTACCAGTTGAGTTCTTGGGCCCTTCACCTCACATCCCTAATTCTTGCTACATGGCAAAACCACATGGCAGCTAGATGGGCAGAGCAGATAAAAGTTTGTCGCTTAGAATTATAAACACCTGAGTTCACAAAGTGCCTCAGATGCTTATTAGCTACCAACCTTGATTAAGTCACTTTGTCTTATCCCATTTCTTTTTGTATAAAAAGGGATAATAATAGCTTCTTCCTCAGAGGGTTATTGTGAAAAGCAAATGAGATAACATGTAAAGTGCATTGCAAACCTTAAAGGATTATATAAATGTTAATTATTATTATTTTTATTTTTATAAATAATAATTATTATTATCATTATCTTTCTTTTATAAAATTTTCTAGTGGCTCAGAAAACAATGGAGGTATTCATGATGTGAGTAAGCAGATCATAAAATAGGATCAAGGAGGAACTTTGTAGAAAAACCAGAGTGAAGGATATAGTTAAGGTGTCAGGCACATTTGTTTGAAAATTAGGGTGAGGAACACAGAAGTATTTATTTTCAACCTTAGTTGGTTTACTAACAAAGTACTACTCTAATTTTTCATTCAGCACAAAAGTCTATGCCAGAAGACAAGATATATCAAGCAGAAAGATTTCTAATATGGATTGGAGAATAGACTGAATATGCATCATCCTAGGATCAGCCTAACTCAATGTTGGAAATGCTCATCTCACCCACCTATGAGGTTGGTCACCAATTGAAGATTCTTTCTGCCATATTAGCATATGAAATTGTTCTGTGTGGTATAGAAAAATTATTATCTTCATTGTTAGACTAAGTGACCACATAGAAGCGTGGGAAATATGAACACTTGAAGCATAGGTTTGATGATATGTTGATAAAATTGCAGAGTACAAATGCCCTTAATATGTCTACTATATTAATTAGATAACTTTTTCATATGGATAGCAAAGTTTAACATAAGCCAAAGGATTTCTTTCCAAGGCCCAATAACAAAAATGGTTTTCAATCCATGGTTTTGCATATCAGAGAAAAATTTTAAGATATCTGACCTTCGTATTTTAATCCAATTTGACAAGCATTTAAGTTCCTCTTACCAGCACTGAGACTATGACAAAATGAATAACCATCACTGCCTTCAAAAAGCTTATATTTTACTAGGGTGATGATATGAAAGGCTAATGAGCTACCTTACCATTAAAGAGTTAAAAAATAAATTGAAACTCATATACTGGTCTGGCTCATAGAATGGAAAGTCAATAGGAAGAAGAAAAATATTCTTTTTTGGTATAACGTTTTCATTTTTGGAAGTTCCAGCTGAAAGACTATGAAACAACTTTTTGGCTTTTATACACTATCCCATCATTTATCTTCTTTCTTGATCCCTTATAAAGAATTAAAGTTGCCTTTTACTCTTTCTTCACACAGCTATGGCTAGGAATTCATAAAGTTCTCTCATGTACAAAGAAAATATTTGTGACATACTCTTCTTCCCTCCATTCCTCTGCTTGCAAACAGAACTGTGAATGTTTTATGGTGCCCAGGATTACATGGCTATCAGGCACACAATTTGCATTCCAGCATTCCTGATCTTCCTGTCCAACTCTTGCTGATAACCATTAGTGTTTAGTATAGTGCTATAAAACTTAGCACATCATTTCTTCAAATGAATTAATTTCTTTTATTGAACAAATGAGAAAATATGTGTTAAAAGCCCTTTACAAATCTTAATGTACTTTATAAATGCTGAATATCACTAATTTATTACTGGGAAAAGGATCTAAAATGAAAAGTCAGTCTCAACTCTATTGCTCATTTTCTACTTTGTCCTGAGTTCAGATGTCTAGATCTTCTCATTTTTTACAGATTATTCAGGTAAGTTCTAGAACCTCACTCAACTTTACAGAAAAAGGTTTGTGTGCACACTAATTGAGAAGTGATACTACAGACAACTAATTGAAGTAATAGATTAAAAAATTGTGAAGACTCAACCAAGTTCAACTCCAGCCTCAGACACTTATTTAGTTATATGACACGGGGAAAGTCTTTTAACCACATTCAGTCTCAGTTTCCTCATTTGCAAAAGGAGAGTGATAACAGTATTCAACTCATTGGTTTGTTGTGAGGATCAAATGAGATACTATATTAAGTACTTTCTATACCTTAAAGAACAATAAATTTTGGCTATTATTACAGTAGTGGTTGCCAAATTAGCTACATCATTTAAGCCAAACTGATGAGGTTTGCTTTGTGACTCACCTTATGTAAGCTAAAGTTTAGTTCCAAAGTAATTCAAAGTACTTACTAAGTTTGTAGCTTGACTATAGCTAAGAACCATGGACCTAAAGAAGATACCTTCTTTCAAAGCCTGGATCTGAACATGGAATGCTGCCCAAATATTAATTCCTTCCCTTCTCTATATCGTCTTAATTTCCACTGAGGGAGGGTTACTAGGGACCAACAAAAGCTTGGATGCATGTTCGTGGCATGCATCAGGTTCCTCTACCATCCCCACTACCACAATAGCTAAAAAGCTCATCAACAGCAAAGGTAGACAATGCTCAGGATGCATTTTATACCCACCTGGTCCTTCCCTTGCAATCCTACCCCACTTTTATTCCCTTTCTTTTAATTAGCTAGTTAAAACTATGGTCCCTATATTCAAAAGAAGACTTAGATAATAATATCACATTTTTATAATGCTTTCATATTTATACGACACTTTAGGTACATTATCTCTTTCAGTAATATAATGTCCCCATGAGACAAGTAGTGTTAATGTCTTTATTTTTTGAGGAGGAGACTTGAAAGTCATTAAGGTTCAGTCAGAGGCTTACCTGTGATCACACAGCTAGTAAGATCCAAATCAGGATTAATATTTAAAAGCAACACTCTACCCATTAGACCATGCTGTCTGTTCTGAACTGAGATGCCTTTTAGAATAGGCATCTCATAGAATAGCAATAGCTTTGAGCCCAAAGAACAGTTCTTCATTTGTTAGGTTGCTCATGGCTACCACTTCTTTTCTGAGTTCCTGGAAACAATCCAGACAGACCCAGGAAAGTGTTTATAGCTTTACCAAAAGAAAAAAAAAGAAGGAAGGAAGGAAGGAAGGAAGGAAGGAAGGAAGGAAGGAAGGAAGGAAGGAAGGAAGGAAGGAAAGAATGAAAAGAAAAGAATTTCTTATGTCTCTGAGAAATATCTGTGTAACTTTGAGCAAGTCATTTAATTTCCCTGAGACTCAGTTTCCTCATCTTTAAATAAAGAAATTAAACTACATGGATTTCAAGGTCCCAACTAGCTCTGGATCTATAACCCAATATTCCTTTAAAGCAAATTTCTGACTTTTCAGTTGGTTTTCTTTTGAAATGAACTCCTTTTGGGATTTAAGGGATTTCTGAAAAGCATTTCTATTTCATATATATATATATATATATGTATATATATATACATATATATATATATAACTTTCTTAGAGTTGTTTGAAATAACATAAAACAATGTGGGTGACAGCAAGACTCAATTTCTCTAAGCTAAGAACTATTAGTATATTAAAAATAAGCATTAGAGTTTGGGGAGGAAAATGCATTGGGTGTAACATTTTTCATGTGGCTACGGTGAAGAAGGGAATTTGAAGGCAAAAAAAAATCTGGCAAATTATAAGTTAGGGTAGTAATTCAAGGAAGTCATAAAACAGCAGACTTTTATTGCACCATTGAGACAGTTTTGTACTATAAGTGGATTAAAAAGCATGTGGGACTGTGAGACTGGGAAAGATGGAAGCTTGAAAGACTTGGTGGGTTAAATATTAACAAAAAAAAGATGTTTACTGACAGTTCTTGCAAACACACTCTAATAAATAAGATCCTCTGTGCTCTCAAAAATAGAACTGTGCAAAGCCTCAAGAATCTAACCCATTGATCTTCTTACCAAACTCAGCCTCCACTGGCAAAGTGCAGTTTCACTGTCATTGGAGTTTGTATGAGCTTATGTTTTTTTGGAACATATTGCAGGAGTATTCAGTGCTACAAAAATGGATAGCAACTTAGATTGCCTTATGTAACTGTATCCCTTCCATGGGATTTTGGAAATTCGCTGGCACCTACTATAGTGCAGAGAAAAAGAATCTGGATTTAAAGTCATGAGGCTCTAGGCTTTAATCCTACCTCTGCTACTGGCTACCTTTTTGACCTTGTTCGAGGCATTGAACCTCAATGGGCCATGGTTTTCTAACATTTAAAATAAAGGGTTGGAATAAATGACTTCTAAAGCTCCTTTCAGTTGTCCAATCTATTTTCCTAGGTTACTCTCAAAAATTCTTACTAGTTCCTATCCTGCAATACTGTCTTGAATTTTTGCAATCATCCAAAATACTCTTTCTGCTGTTCGTGTATTGAATATATTTATCTAAACCATGTTAGTTAATATCAACTCACTTCATAGCCTGAGAAGTGAAAGTCTTGAATCTACTGGATAAAGAACCAAAAGTTTTACTTTTTGATTTTTGAGGAATCTTCTTTGAACAATTGCTTTGAAAGAGAAAAAAGTCTAGATATATTATTATATCACTGCCTATCCTATCCAAAACAAGCTCATTAAAAGAAAATATGCCCAAAGCAAGAAGGGAATCCATAGTAAGAATGGGATTGTAAATTCTATTGCTATTTGTTCCACTTACAGCTACCAGATACTTTCAGGTGGCCCTAATGTGAGATAGTGGTGGCTCAAGACTCGAGAAGACTTGAATTCAAATCCTGACACTTACTAGCTACATAATCTAGGGCAAGAGACTTTAACTCTTTCTGCCTCTGTGGGTTTCATTGTAAAATGGGGATAATTACTTATAATTCACAGGGTTGTTATGAGATTTAAATGAGATATCTAAAAAGTTCTTGGCACAGTCCCTGACACACACTGGATGCTCAATAAATGCTTATTTCTTTTCTTGTTTTATTTATGTGATAATATGTCAGGGACAACAGTCTTCTGATTAGGTGAACAACATTAATTGAATGTGGTTTTGTTTGCTGTGAAGTCATCAACACATCTGGACTGAACAAGCTTCTGGGTGAGGGATCTCTTCCTAAGAGTGAATTCTTCTGGAATATCTTTTCACAAAATGAAAAAAAAAAGAATATTTTAATTGGTTAACTTTGCAGTTGTAATCCATTATAACAAGAGGCCTTAAACATGCCTGTTAGTTGCTATTTTTTTTCACCTTATCAGATTCAAGGATATGTTAAGTTCTGATTGATGTGATAAAGACACAAAATGCTGTGTCTCTTTGTACCCATTTTATTTCTTCTTATATATGTTTAAGACATTATAGGGAAATTTTTAAAAAGCAAAAATAAATTCCACAAAAAAATCTTATGGGCATATTTTGATCAGTTCCTTGACTAAGGTGAACAACTATATGATGGATTTTATAACACTCAAGAGATGCTAATGGAATTAAAATATGGAGAAATATTTCATTAACAGAGCAAATAAATGTGTTGACAAAAGAAATTGTATCTATCTAGGGTAGAAGAATCTGTTCTGTGCAATATAATACAAAGCCCATGATAGAGTGTTGGGCTTGGGTTCAGGAAGACTAGAGTTCAAACTATGAAATTTACTAGCTTTATGTCCTAGGACAAGCCTCAGACAACACTTAAAATCCAATTTTTAGACTATCTATAATGCTCCATGAAAAGTTCTCCTGTGCAGGACAATCAAGATTCTTCTTCTTTCGATTTCCCTCTGTGTAGATATCACATATGTTAAAATCCAAGCAAGTTTGAATTGCATGTACCCTTGAAATGAAAAGAAGAGAAATCTTATTTCATTGAGCATTCTGAGCGGATTGTAGAGAGCACTTCATGTTTCTGATAACATCCTCTAAGTAACAGGAACCAGAGATAGTTTCCTTGTGTTTTCAACAAAAACATCAAATTATTTTGAATGTGTCAGTAGGAGGAAAAGTAGGAAGGGAGATATTTCCCGATCTCCATCTCTGAATCAACCATACCTAGGGGAAGACAAAAGGTTCCCTTCACTGTAGCCATTACCTCTGGGATTCATGTAAATCTGCAGAATCTGTAGGTCACATGGGCAGAAATAAGTTGCCATATGCTTCTGCCGGCAGGTAGATGAGAAAACATACAGTCTTTTCCACTAATTACCTACAACAGCATCTAACTCCAAATATTTGGCATGTAGTGTTATTCTGTTTCTAAATGAACATGTTTGACAAAGGAGTCCTTATTATATAGATCTCATGATGTTTTAAACAATTTCTTATAATGGGAGAATTGTGGGTTAGATTGATACCTATTCAAGAAAATTCTCATTTACTTTGCTGAAAAGTTATCAAGTTTGTTTTGATATTTTCCCATTCTGTTTTATTTATATCATTTAACAGCATTCTGTTTAAAACCTGGAATTCTTTGCTTATACAAGAGAAAATAGATATACATATAGATATAGATGTAGATATGTATATATATATACATATGTGTGTATGTATAAAATCTTTTTTCATAACACATTCATTTATTCCTTCCTTAAATTTGGAAAAGGACTTCAAGCACCTAGTGAAGTTTTTGTTAACAGGTATTTATTATCAAACTAATAATCCATATTTAGAGAGTACTCAGATCATAATACTATTCTGTTGGAATCCTAGTGTCAACTCAACTTGAAACAAGGTGAAAACTCAAGGGTGATGTCAGGGTCCTGGTGTTAACTCAATAGAATTGATACAGTGCTTGTTGGTTCACACCTTAGAGTGAATCCTTGCAGGGTGATGGGTTGCTAATACTGATAGACAATAATGCTTGTGTTTACACCTCCCTTGAAGTTCTTAGGACCAGAGAGCACCCTGGGAGATAATCCAGAATCTCTCTTTCTCAGAGGAGGAGTTAACCTTTGGGAGATCATATATATGGAGGAAGCTCTTAGAGCTTAGGAGAATTTCTCCAGAACATTGACTGGGGTCGGAGAGGAGCACTCTGGGAGGAAGCCCACAAGCCCTATCTTCCAGGCAAGAGAGATTCATTGCATCTTCCACCTTGGTGCTGGCCTGAGGCTGAAGAAAGCAGAGGCAGAAGCCAAGGACAAAGCTGCAAGAGCTCTTGGAACCAAGCAGAGAGATAGGCCTGAGCTAACCAGGCTATATTGAAGGACACAATAAAAGATCTGAACTTTATCAGCTGGCTGCGATTTTGGAGTAATTTTTTACTGGTAACTGAAATTAAGGATGCCTCCAGAAAACCTCCCTGAGAAACCTGCTTTCTCCCGGAAAGAACTATTATTATTATTTTAAAGAAGAGAAAAACACCAACAATTTTGTATGCATTTTGTATTTATTTCTATGTGTATGTGACTTCCCCAATAGAATGTAAACTCTTATGAAGGCAGGACTTTAAGGGCGGTGTAAATTCGGATATCTCATACTAAACTGTGTGAACTCCAATGAGTACTTAAATATTTCTTGCTTCTATGAGCTCTCTAAAGTATGAACACAAGCATTATTGTCTATCAGTATTAGCAACTCATCACCCTGCAAGGATTTGCTCTAAGGTATGAACCAACAAGCACTGTATCAATTCTATTGAGTTAACACCAGGACCCTGACATCACCCTTGAGTTTTCACCTTGTTTCAAGTTGAGTTGACACTAGGATTCCAACACTATTCCACTTTAATTGGGATTAATTTTGTAGCTAGGAATTAAAAAAAATATTTTGGTACTATAGAACATTCATATAGATAAATTTCACTTATATTCCCTGGTTTCCTTGGGGAGGAAGGAAGTCACATTTTTGTCATTAGACAGATCAACTTTTCAAATTAGGCAACAAATTTTGTGAGTTTGTATATTTTTAAATATAGTTAGAGAACTCTATCAATTTCCCTTATAGATTTATTAATTGTTTCATTTCAATTATGTCTAATTCTTCATGATCTTATTTGAGGGTTTCTTGGCAAAGATAATAAAGTAGTTTGTCATTTCCTTCTCCAACTCATTTTATAAATGAGGAAACTGGAGTAAAGAAGGTTAAGTGATTTGCCCAGGGCCATACAGCCAAAGTCTAAAGTCATAGTTGAACTTGGGAAGATAAGTCTTTATCATTCTATGCTCAGTTCTCTTCTCACTGAACAATCTAGTTGTGCTGATAAATTTGTGCCTAGTTTCAACCTCTGTTGCTCTTAGTAGTGTCTTGGGATAATGTGGTGCAATGAATAGAGCACTTGTCCGTGCTCTATAAAGCACAAAAGCCAGGAGACCTTAGTTCAAGTCTAAGATACCCTATAATTGATTTTTTTTAATAGAAGCATGAATAAATGACATTACTTCTCTGGGGTCATTTCCTTATCTTTTAAGGACAAAATGGGACAAGATGACTTCTTAAGTCTTTAATGGATTGTGATTTTAGATATTGAAGCATTTCCAGATATTTCTTGTTGTTCATTTTATTGAAGATGTTGAATTGGTCAGCATCTTCCTAATAATAACTTTGCATACACGAGTTATTGTCTCCCTATTCCTTTAATATTTTTTCTTTGGAGAAGTGAAGGAGATGCAGGAATTCACTTTTTTAATATCTTATTTCCCCCTGAGGCCATTGGGTTTAAATGACTTGCCCAACGTACCAAAGCTAGGAAGTGTCAAGTGTGAGTCCAGATTTGAACTCAGCTCCTCCTGACTTTGGTGCTGGTACTCTATCCACTGTGCCAACTAGTTGCCCCTTTTTTATATCTTTTTATGTTATTATTCTAGACATCTGAAACAAGAAATAATACCTTCAAAGGCATGACCATTTGACTCAATCAAATATTTATTGAGTATCTATTTTGTGTAAAGTATTGAGGTTGACAAATGAGTGAATAAAACAAGGACCCTACTCTCAAGAAAGTTAGGGAAGGCAATTAATTACTAGTATAACTAAAATAGGATATCATAAAGATCATCAAAGAGATACAATATGCAAAAGGGGATATTTGCTTCTTATATCCAGGAAGGCGTAATAGAGAAAGTCTCTTAAGAAGAGTTTATTTACCTTTAAAGAAAAGAAGGATTTCAATCTTTGAATAGGAAGAATATAGAATTTTTCAAGAAGAGATGGTGAATGGACTTTTAGGGACAAAAAAGGCAGATAATCATTAGCAAAATTCAGAGACTGTGATTATTTTATCTTTACTGATGCATGTATATAGTTCAATGACTGAAAAATCAAAAACAAGTCATATAATCATAGATTTTATAAATGGAACAGAACTTGAAGATTCTCAGGTTCAAATCCTTGATTTTACAGATAATGTAACAGAAGCCCCCAAAAGTTACCTGACTTATTTAATGCCACACAAGTATTAAGTAATAGGTCAGAGCTTCAAACACAATTGTTCTAACACCAAATCCAGTTTTCTTTTCACCACACTATTAGAATGGTGAGAGATAAGTCTAGAAAAAAGATGGAGACATTTGTTGAAGGATATTGATTGTCAAATTAAAGAGTTTGGACTTAATACCATCAGCATTGGGGAATCCTTGAATTTTGTGTTAAAATAATTTCTATTCCTTTAATTTATACTAACACAATATTACATAATTTTAAGTTAATATCATTATTATGCAGTTTTTTTCTGCTATCCCTGTGCTTTGTCAGTATAAGCAATTTCTAATTGAAAAGTTATTTTCTGAAGGAAAAAAAATGTTTTTTAGCAAAGGAAAGCTCATGGGATCTTTTCTCTACAATGTTATAGAAGATGATGAGATACCCAAACCAATTCATAAAATATTATTTAACCCATGCTATAACTGAATTAGGATAGCTATAATAATGACTTGATTTCTGAGTATAACTCAAAAGTTATGCCTGGTCTGGCAATAATACAAAGGCTTAGTAGGAGTTCAATAAAATTATCTTTTCTTCCACTATAGTCTGTTCTCATGGAGGGCTGAAAATAAAATTATATCTTCTGTTTCCCATTCCCTATGCCAGGCATATTTGTTTTGGACCAATATCCATTTTAAAAGCATAAACTCTTCTTAAGGTAATATATAGAAGACTTATTTTTATGAACTACAGAAACATGCTGCCCAATTCAGTCACATAGCTCGTAGCTTCCCTCAGAATTGTGTGCTTCTTTCAAAAAACCAAGAGAAAAATGTGGTTCTAGAACTATTTATTATTAAGAGCTTAGTGCTATAACAGAAAATAACCTAATTATATAACCCAAGGAGGGGTCAATGTATACAAATGTGCATATAAACATACATATATATATATATGTATTTATGTGTGTGTATATATACATTCATACATAAATATATACATACATAGACATTCCTATTGGAACTCAGGGCTCCCAAAAACCTGGAATCAAAAACCAGTTGCCCATAAATAGAATGGTTGAACAGAATGTGGTAGGTTAAAAAAAAAATGGGAAATTATTGTTCTTTAAGAAGTGAGGAACTGAAACATGAAAAGCCTTTTAGGTGGTGACACAAATTAAAGGAAGTAGAATCCTAGACTATATACAATGACTAGACTAATGTGAATGCTAACCACATTGACATCTGTAAGATTTGTAAAAATTATAATTGACATATTTAGTCCTACAGAAAATTGATAATAAAATATGCTTCCCTTCTCTCGGTAGAAAAAAGGTAGACTGTGGACATGAAACACAGTACATATTAATATGTACTATCACCCTGTCAATAAACTTAAATTTATTTTTTTAAACAAGGAAAATGCCTCTTTATGCTGAAGAATGAGAGGGATAGTGTTAAGGTGAGATGGCTATGAGATAAGAACTCCCATCAGAATAACAAGGATAATAAAAAAAGGAAAATGCTAAATTTTGATAGATTGTGGAGAAAGAACATTAATGAACTGTCCATGAACTTATATAGATGGGTATAACTCTTCTGAGATGGGGGAAGAATTTGGATTTATACATAAACAATTACTAACAATATGTACCTTTTCACCCAGATATATACTCCTAAGCCTTTACCCAAAAGAAGAGAGCAAAGAAAGAAGAAAAGAGGTTTTTATATGCACATACACAAATATAACATATATATGTGTGTATATACATGTGTATATATGTGTGTACATACACATATGCATGTATATTATACACATATATTCATTTTGTGGTGGCTAAAAAATGGACACTGTGGTGGTATCCACATGACTAAGTCATGGAATAAGAACGTGATGAACTTTTGTGCTTTAAGAATGAAGAAAACATGATTTTTAAAAGAAATGAAAACACCCATGAAGGGATACAGAATGAAGTTGTCATATTCAGAACAATTTATAGTATAACATAAATATAAAAAATGAAAAAATGGGGAATTTTTATAAACTGATAAAGAAAAAAATAACCAGAATCAAGATAATTTTTTAATTACCACTAAATTGATAAAAATAAACAACTTTGAAAACTATAAGAACTGTGATCAATATAATGAAAATTCATGATTACAGAAGACTGATGATGAAACATGCTCTCCATGGCAGAGAAGTAGTGGATTTCAGGTTTAGATTTTATATATATACATATGTATGTGAATGTTTATGTATGTATATGTAAATGTGTATATAAAACATGTATTTATTGTATGAAATATATGCGTACGTGTAGGTGAGTGTGTATATATAATCTGCAAATATTTATATACAGCAATTGAGAAAAATTATTTTGCTTAATTATGAACATTTTTACAAAACATTTTTCTTTTTTTAAGCAATTGCTTGAGGATTTAGAAGCTTTCTGTTAATTTTTTAAATTGAAAAGTAAAGAATGCTTCAAATGTGAAATGCTGCCTACCCTTTCAGATGAATTCACTATGTTACTATTATTATAATTGGTTTTATAACTTTTTAAACTTGTTATGAGATTTCCCACAACATAGCATTAACATAGAATTAATTTATAACTGCATTGTAAAACCTATCAATAATGATTTTTAAAATTCAAATAAAAAGGCAACACTATTTTAAGAGGAAGTTATTTAGCTGTTCTCTGATTTATATTATTATATATTATATGTATATACTACATAATTAATTTATATCATTTTTTAGCTTTCTCTTTTCAGATATCTAGGTTGCTATTCTAGAATTCCCTATATTGTTGAATGTCTCAATATCTATGGCTGTGGTTTTCTACTAAATAAAATAAGAGATAGTGCTCATCAATTCTTGTCAAGAATTATTTTATAAACAACGTCTTTATTTCTATAGTTATTTATTGTTCTGTTTTCAAAAAGAAAGGGGAAAAAACAACTAAAAAACAAACTTTTGTGCTGGAATTTACACACTACAATACTTAACTGCAGTGGCATTAAAATAAGTATGATCCACATGGGATGAAGGAGGCCCAGGATTTACTGTTCCCAAAATCACCCCTAGATAGCAGAGCCCATTACCAAACCTAAAACTATAAAGGAGGCTGCAATAAGGGAACAATGTGCTGAGGAAGTGTCTCAGTAAATAAAGACCTAGTAGACTTTATGACTTTTGTAATCCTTGTCACTTAATACAGTTTATAAAGATTTGCATATTAAATTTTGCAAGCGAAAATAAATATCTCTGTATTTCTAGCAGGGATGTTGACATAAGTTTCAAGAAACTGCAGCTGCAGCCTTCCTAGTTCTCCCCCTCCCCATCCCATTATCACAATGCACATTGTTCTGAAACCCTCAATTCAGCTATAAACAATCCACTCCATCAACAACATGCTTTTGCACTTTTTGAAATGGTGCTTTGAGGCAGATAAATGAAAATCAGTATGGCAGGGTGCCAGTAAAAAATCTGCAAATTGTACCTTCACAGGGGCACAGAGTAAGAGGACGCATTATTTTATTTACTTGTGATCCAGAAACTCCATTGCTATAAGTACAATAGGTATTTCTTTTTGCTAGACGGTTTTCTCCTCTCATCTGACACTTTCAGTCAGTAATGGCTCTGAAGCCATAGTCCATGCTTGCTGATTCAGAAGTCTAGCATCTCTTCCACTGCCATATGCCAACTAGATAATCACAACTAAGATGGTCAAGTTTCAGGCTTATTAAAAATGCTTTTGTGTCCCACAGACTCAATAATGCATTGAGTGCATGAAGCTGAAAAGGCACTAGGTTCAATTAGGTCCCATACGGGTTTATTTGCCCTGAGAGCTTTTATTTTATTAGCTGGTAATAAAATTTAATTTGCCCTTCTTTTCTTAACTGAGTACATCTCTTAGGACCCTGACATTGTGACCTTTTGTGTAATTAGGATTCCAGATAAACTTTGAGCAGACCTGCTAAATAGAATGAAAATGATAAGCAAAAGCTAGGCCATTATATAATGAAAAAAATCATAGAGATTTCTAGGTAGAAACCTTTAGTTTTGAATTTGTTTATATCATTAATACTTCTCTTTTCAGGTTAATTTTCACACTCATTAAAAGTTCAAATATTTGATATCTGCCTGAAAAAAATAATCCAAGTACAAAGTGTTGCTGACCATTTGGTTAATATTTAGATTCAGAAGGCAAATATGCTCTTTTTTTTTACTAATTATTTTATTAGATTCAGAGAACATCATATAACCTGTTTTTCACCACCACTACCCATCCAAAGCACATCTGTTATTCAATTTAATATCAACAAAAGTGATTGCTTTCACAGGCTGAAAAGAAAATCAAATCAAAAATCAAAAAGTTGAAGTCAGCTTAAAGAAATTAAGAAGCTTATTTTACCTTAAGAAAAGGCAGGTAATTGCTGTTGCTCTCATATTTTTATTGCCTAAAATATAGAAAGTATTAATAGCAAAATGGTTTATGAATTTATCATCTAAAATTTATTGGCCATTTATTTTTAGTAACTAATACAACTAGAAAATAATGTTTTATAACATAGCTAAAATGTATTTTAATTAAATATTATGAAATATGCCTTTAGATCATATTTTTTCTTGGGTCTGATACTTTTTCCCCCTTTAATGGAAGGAAATTTCATTTTAGAAATGAAAATCTTCCTAAGTTTTAATTTTGAGTTCATTAGAGCTTTTTATCAGGATGGTTTTATTTAGGCTGTTTACCAAAGAAAATTGAATATATAGGAAAGATTGAGCTACAAACCTAGTATTTCATGAAGCTATATGTGTGTGTGTGTATAAAATTATTTATATTTTTTACATTTCAGATTTAGTTCAGAATCACTGTGAATTTGATATTAATCAAGCAAGAAAGTCACATTTACTTAATGCCTATGGCTAACTAGATATGAATAAGTCTCTACCTTCAAGAAGCTTAAGGAACCTTAAGAACAACATTATCCACATAAGTATGAAAGTCTAAAAATCAATTTATTTAAAAGCAAATTTCTAAACCAACCATAATATCAGTTGGGTGACTATATAAACTGACTGATAAAACCGATTACTCTGTAATATTCAAGGTTTGACAATGAATCGTTATGACCAATTACCTTAACCATGAAAATATTTTTTATCATATCTTATAAGATCTCTTTGTGCTTTAAGTACATTATTCTCTCATGGTTCTCATCCCAACCTGTCAAATGATCTTTGGCAGGTTCTGTTGCAAAATCATTCATTACCTATGCTCCTCATACTATACATGGATATGTCACTATCAGGGGATTTTTCTCTCTTTGTATCTGTTTGTCTCTATTTCTGTCTTGATCACTGTCTTTGTCTCTCTGTCTCTCTTTCTGTCTCTGTCTCTCTCTCCTCTCATGTCATCATCTTGTGGATTCACTTTGCAGATAATTTGTCTCTCTTCAGCTGCTTTTTGACTTCCCTAGCTTCCTTGAAGTCTTAGCTAAAATCCCATCTTCTACTCTAAGATGCTTTTACTAATTCTCGAATGCTAATGACTTTTCTCTATTTATTTTTCTAATTATATATATATGTATACACATGTATATGTATGTATATATGTATGTTTATGCATGCACATACACACACACACACATATATATATATATATATATATATATACATATATAAAATCTTATTTGTATATGGTTGTTTGTATATTGTCTCTCTCCTTGAAGAGAACTCCTTAACAACAAGGGTTCTTTTACCTTTCTTTGTATTCCCAGTGCTAAGCATGGTGACTGGCACATAGTGGGTGTTTACTTAACTGGATTTTGGATACATTAACCATAGGATCATAGGGCATGAATTCAAAGGGTCTTCAGAAGTCAACTTCTGTTCAATCTTTTTTTTCAATTGAGGAAATTTAGACCCCAAGAAATCTGATTTGTCCTAAGTTACACAGGTAAAAAGTGTCAGAATAAGAACCTATTTCTTTTGATTCTAGAGCTAGCATACTATTCACTGTAGCACAGGCATTTAAAACTCAAGATTCCTAAAGCAGAACCCTTTTTCTTTTCCCCTAAGCACAATCAAATTATAAATTTTCTTTTTTTTTTTTTGGCAGTCATGTTTTCAAACTTTAAATCATTTTTTAGGTCATTATTCTCACATACTTCTCCCATAACCCACAAATCTTACCAACTATGAAGTCTTACTGATTCCACATCTTCAATATTTCTCAATCTGTCCCTTTTCTCCATTCATAACAACTACTATTTTTTGAAGGACTCGCCACCCTTTACTTGAACTATCGAAATACCCTAATTGGCTTTCCTGACTCTAGACTCTTCCCTCTGTAATCAATGTTGCTCATAGTGGCCAATGCTAAAACATAGGTTGCACTATCTCACTCCCCCAAGACAAGAAGGTATAAAAACTCTATTGTCTTTAAAATAAAATACAAACTCCTCTGTTTGGCATTTAAAACCATTTTCAATCCTAGTTCCAATCAGTCTTTTATACATTTTTCACTCATGGACTCCATGCTCCAGTAAAAAGCCTACTTAATATTCATTATTGACTATTTCTCCTCTCACCTCCCAATCTCTCAATCTATCATGCCAAAAATTCTTTCTTCCTTCACTTCTGGTTCATGGAATCCCTGAATTTTTTTAAGGGCTTAGATGAAATGCTATCTCTTTCAAAAAGTTTTTCCTTATTTCCCTAAGTTTTAATCCCCTGCCCTAAGGTCTAAGGTTTTGGTATGTATGAAGAATCTATATTTGCATATCTATGAACATATCATATCTCACAGGGCAATGTCAACAATGGTGGTATCAACTGAATCTGTCACAATTTAGTATCAAGCGAGCAATAAAAATGGTGTTATGTTGGAGTTCCAATTTGTAATACTTTACTAGCAATATTTGAGTTTTTGCTTTTAACTGTTACCTTTTTCCTCTATATAAAATAAAAACAAACAAATTTAATGCAGTGAATATGCTTGTCAATAACTCTACAGATCGGCAAACCTTCCTTTCTTCCTTCCTTTCTTCCTTTCTTCTTCTTTTTTTCTCTTTTTTCTTCCTTTTCTCGCTGCTCAATCTTACTGAACTATCTCTGGATTAAACCATCCTGTATTCTTGAAAAATGAAAATCAATAGCATAGATTGTGCAAATGTACAAAATCATTTTTAAAAAATAAATTAACAAGTTAATAAACAAATAAAATGGAGAGAAGGGACAGATTGAGAGATATGTGAATACACATAGAAATATGTGTATTTATTTCCACATTATTATTATATATGTCGATATAGATATAAATATGTCATTGTCTACACTGGGCACTGTAGGTGAGTTGAGGGAGATTTAATATACAAGATATAGCTCTAGATAACTGAGTTTAGAATTTACTTGAAGATAAAAAGGCCAAAACTATGCACTAGCAAAAGAGTAATGGTTCAGAGGAGAAAAAGAACAATGCAGTCTGGCATGATAAGGAAATATTCAGAAAGGGTGATAAAACTGAGCCTTGGAAGGATAAAAAATATTTGGATAGAAAGAGAAGAATATTCAACTGTAGAAGCAAATATGGTGGTAAAATGATCATTTTTTGTTGAAACAAAAAGGAGGAACAAAAATAAATAAATAAATAAATAAGGCAGAAGCCAGACTATAGAAATCTTGAAATTCTAGGATAAAGCAATAGGTTAATTGTATTTTTATGCTACTGTAGTCTGGATTACATTTGGCAAGAAGAGTTTATTATTCTGTTTATAAATTATACATAATTTTACAGGATAGCTCTAGAATTAAAAGATACCCTGGATACTATGTAGTTCAATCATCTTACTTTACAAATGAAGGAAGTAAAATATTCAGTGACTTGCCTAAGAGCATCCAGATAATAAACACTGCAGGCAGAATTTGAACGTGAGTCCTCTGAAGCCAGAGCCAGGATTGTTTCCACTTTTCCATAAATGAAAATAAGGGCCTTCATTAATGAATGTTCAGCAAAGATAGCTTATTGGACAGAGGACCAAGACTAGAGTTCTGAAGATCTGATTCAAATCTGACCTCAGACAAACTAGCTAAGTTACCTGAAAATTGACTTAACCCTATTTTCCTCAGTTCCTCATCTGTAAAAATGATCTGGAGAAGCAAATAGAAAATTACTCCTGTATCTTTGCCAAGGATACATCAAATCACCAAGTGTTGGACATGAGTGAAAAGAATGAACAACAACAAAAAGCAATGCCCTCATTAGGAATATCACATCTTTGAAAATAGAAATTGTTAAATTCCTTGTATTAGTGTATCTCCAATCCCCAGAAAATAATTGGTGTCTACTAAATGAAAGTTGACAAACTAAGTGAATGACTATGATTTGTTTTTATGTTTTATTTTATCATCAAGTATTGGACATGACTGAAAAGACTGGACAACAACAAAAAGCACTTTTATATCACATATTTGAAAAGAGAAATTGTTAAATTCTTTGCATCATTATACCTCCAGTGCCCGGAAATTAGTTGGTGTCAACTAATGGAAGTTGACTAACTAATTGAATGACTATGACTTGTTGTTATGTTTTGTTTTAAAGAATGACCCTTTCACCATCCCTGGCATGTTATAGGAATACCCAATCACACACTAACAGACAAAAGCCACATTGCATTTCCTAGTGATCAGGCAAGCTGAGTGTAACAGAGGAGTGGGAATCAGGTGGAATCAATATAGAATTGTTGGCAGTGAACCTGAACAAAGTAGAAGCTGTCAGGCATGTCAGCAATAGGGACAAAAGAAATGAGTAAAGATTCACATACTACAGGATGAAGGGCAAAGTGAAGATGGAGACTAAGTAGTTTTAGTACCTGAGGAGGAAAGAGTGATGAGGGATCATTGCCTAAGAAAAAGGTCACAAATGAAGAAGAAAAGTAGGATTACAATAGGTATTGGACTCAACTAAGACTCATTAAGGCTTTAAGTCTCTTTTGTTATTTCTAACTGGAAAAAATTAGTTTTGGTCCACAGAAGCCATTGGAGTTTATCAAATCTATGAATTAAAGCATATTTAAAATGTCCCAAATACCTAAGCCATTTGTTTGGCCTCTTTATTTTTTTTAATTCTATATTTCTAAGTAGGTATTATTTATGGGACAAGAATCAGAAGTACTATAATAATGATGATAATAATGATAATACTAATAATAATCATAGTTTATAGTGCTTTAGGATTTGTAAATACTCTATGTTAACTAATATGATTTAGAACTGGAAAAAGTTTAGAAGTCAGGTTGGCCATTTCCCTTATTTTATGATTCAGAAAACTGAGGCCTAAAGAGATGATATGAAAATAAATTAAAAACAAAACAAAATAAAATAAAATAAAGAGATGATATGCTTGCCAAAGATCACACAGTAAGTGACAGAACTGAGACTTAAATTCAGGTCCATTGATTCTAAAACCAGCATTCTTTCTATTGAACCATGTTGTCCATACTGATACCCAATCTTATAAAACTTTCTTCATATATAAGATCTTGAAAGAAAATTATATGTGCAGGAAGTATCTAAACTTCTATTATAAGGATATTTTCTTCAAAAATATTCAGGAAAATTAATATTCCTAACTCAAAGGAATGATGTCAAGGGGGATCTGTGTGTCTGTATGTATGTGTAACTCAAATATAGACTCTCATCATGTCCTTTTACTGAGCTGAATTAGTAATGGTGTTCTTTACATTTCAGGATAGGTATATCAAAGCAAAGAAGACATAACATACTGTGTCTCTTCACATATGGAAAGAGACTTTTACTGGAAAGGAGAATATTTTCTGTGATGTACACATTATAAAAATGATTGTTAGAGGCCAAAAGCAAATGGAGAGATAAGGAATGCATGCTTAAAGTTGATGTTGAACATTAATACATTGAAGAAATTGTTCAGAAAGATGTTCAGCTATGTGAACATATGACTTCTGTAATCCTGCTAAAGTTAGAGGACAAAGGAAATTTGCTGAGTAAGTATCAGGCATGTTAGGAAGCACTGTCTGAGGTCATGTCTTCCAAGGCCAAAGTCAAGGAATGGTTTAGTTCCATATTTTGAAGAGCATCCTTTTACTTGGCGAGGTTTCGTTGACCTTCCAACTTCCTTTTCTTGTTCTATATGCCAATGGGCTACTTGAGTAAGGAGACAAGTTCTAAGAAAAAGAGGCAAACATTAACTTCCCCAGCTTGTAAATGAGAACACAGAGCTCCGGCTGTTTAATGCAAATGACATTAAAGTCCAAGGCATATGGAAAATATGAGCGGAATAGAGCCTAGGAGGTCTATTCTCTCAACAAACCCATGGAACACCCATTGGCGCTAATAGGGATTATGCATTCATATCAAGGGGACTGGAAAACCCCATAGCAGAGAGGCAGCAAATACACCAGATATGGAAAATGTATGAGGAAAAAAAGATTAACTGACAAAAAGTTAATTAAAACTGCTCTGATTATGAGGTAGAATTTAACAATTACTTTAAAAAATGCAGTGTGACACAGTGCAGCGCTGCAACTGAATTAATCATGAATGAGGATAGTAATTTTTAATTTTTGTGT
Organism: Sarcophilus harrisii; assembly: GCF_902635505.1. Lineage (NCBI taxonomy): Eukaryota > Metazoa > Chordata > Mammalia > Dasyuromorphia > Dasyuridae > Sarcophilus > Sarcophilus harrisii. The sequence continues at coordinate 368,049,829 of NC_045428.1, forward strand.
GCTTGAGAAAAGCACTCAACAGATTTGACAATTAGAGCAGGGGAACAGCATTGCATGGCACAATGTGAGCCAGTTTCTCCCAGCGGTTTTTGCGAGGGAACTAAGCAGATGTGCTCAAATATTGACAAGTGCACAATATTCACATGCTTCTCGGCTGTTGACCCTGCTGATTCGAGATAGTGAGTTTCAATCTGGAGCTTTGCTGCTTCTGTGATATAGGTTGTTGATCACAAAACCAACACAACAAAGTGTGACACAACACAGTAAAACATACCATTATTTGGGCACAAGGCCTTGGTGGTTTCAGTGCACAGCCAGCTTTTGGTGAACTGAGGGTAGATGGGTTAAGAAAAGGAAGAGAAAGTTTTAAGACTTACTGGGTCTTTGCCATGAGGCACTAAAGGGTAGAGGATACAGACTTAAGACATCTATTTTTTTCATCACAGCAGAAAGTGGAGAATCTGAATTTTTCAGTCAAAATAGTGGTCTATGAAACACTTCTTCCTTAGGGATTCTCCTACCAGATTTTCTCAGGTACTGGAAGAAATTGCTTTCTGGGTGATTCCTGTGTAGCCATGGGAAAAATGGAATGATAGCAGTCCCACTATAATTAACTTCTCCTCATCTCTTCCCTTAGTCTTCCCCTTTGCTCTGCCTTTTCTAAGAAGAAGAGTAACCTTTCCAACCTTCTAACTATCGGAAGTAATCTTGCTTCCCTCCCTGTGCATAGTCCTTAGTCCCCCCCCCTCTTTTTTTTTCCTGAGGCAATTGGGGTTAAATGACTTATCCAGGGTCACTCAGCTAGGAAATATTAAGTGTCTGAGGCCATATTTGAACTCAGGTCCTCCTGACTTCAAGGCTGATATTCTATCCAATGTACCACCTAGCCTCTCCTCCCACCCCCATCCTCTCTTTTGGAGAAAAAAGAGCATAGTATCTCTGAGCCCATGGAATGGACAAGATAATTTCCAAGATATATCCCAAATCAGAGATTCTAATTGATGAGCCATTCTAGTAACTAATTTGTCCTACATTAAATTTGGTTTAATTTTCACACCATGAATGACAAAATGAGTTTGAAGGCCTATTTTATGTTTGCCGAGGATGCCAAAATTGCCAGTTTCAGCTCTGTATTTGGAGACAGGTCCCAGTATATGGAGAGAGTGACTTTGCCTCATTGGGGTGCATCTTAGAAACCAAATAAGGATAGGTGAATTAAAGCTCTTAAGCAAAGCAAGCATAAGCTATAAGAAATATGAATTCTAGTATAATACTAACCACAAATCTCCCTTTAAAACTGCAAATATACATAAAAAGTGGAGTCATAGAAAGTGCATTGGACTTGGTATCAGGAACCTGGGTTCAAATTCTGATTCTAACAATTATTAACTGTGCTACCAAAGACAGAAAGGCTTTCTTCTTCATCTTTGTTGCTCAGTTGTTTCAGTCATGTCTGCCTCTTTGTAACCCCATTTGTGATTTTTGTCAAAGATACTGGAGGTGGTTTACCTTTTCCTTTTTAGCTTATTTTACAGATGAGAAAACTGAGACAAACAGGGTTAAGTGACTTGCCCAGGGTGAATCAAATGTCATAATACACATAATGCATTTTCATAAACTTTAAGGCACTATATAAATGGGAAAAGTTCTTCTCATTATTATTATTGTTAATACTTTTAGTCAGGTGTTTATTGGCTAAAGAAAAATCTCATTAAATCAAATAATTATGCTTCCTCCTCACTGCCCAGCCCCATGGAAGTTATTAGAAAAAGAAAAGACAATATTTGATACCATGGTATTTGTATTACTAAGTTTCTTTTGGAAGGTGCATGACAATTGGGTATATATATGATTGCATTCTTGTGTGTGTTTGTACATGTGATTCACTATAAAAATCCTAAGTATTGAGATTATCTGTGTCCTGATTTCAGTTTCCTTACCCTAAATTTTATATGCTAGTTATTTGCTTTAACAAATGACAAGTTGTTTTAAGAATATAGAGACTAAGGGACTTGTTTAGTGTCTGTCACAAAGGTGGTAAGCGGAGAGATTGCAGGATTGGAGTAAGGAAAACTTCATTCTGAATCCAATCTCACAGAGCTTCCATATCAGTAAAACAGTTAAAATTATTGTGCCAACCTCCCAGGATTATTGTGAAGATCAAAATAGTCAATACATATAAAGTACTTTGTAAATCTTAGATATAAAGGCAGACTATTATTTTGCTATTATTTAGATTTAAATCTAGATCTTCCTAATTGTAAGTCACTACACCTTGCCTTATTATTACAATAGAAATATATTGAATATTTTGAATTAATATGTATTCACTTAATGCATATATTTAATAGGAAATATTTTAGAATGATTTTATATTTTCTTACTTTAATGGATCTGTAATTTTATCACAGTAGATAATCACTCTACTGAGTTAAATTCAATGCCTTCCAATTTAAAAAATAGACTTAGAACTTGAAGGGACCTCAGATATTATCACGTTCAACTCACTTATTTTACAAATGAAGAAACTGGGGCTTCGAAATGTTAATTTTACATTATCACTCACTAAGGGCCTGAAGTGAGCTTCAAACCTGGAAGCTCTTCTAGCCCTTCATCTATATTACCATGTCTCTTGCCACAAATATTCCATCCATTATTACTATCAGACTTCCTTATATACTTTGACATTACAGAAATATTAATGCAGCATGAAGTTATATTATTGCTTCTTCTTATCCATATTATTTTCTAAACTTGAATTTCATTGCCCTTGATACATTTTGAAAATAGTCTCTTCAGAGTGCAGATAGATAGCAAAGTAGATAGAGCACTACCCATAGACTCAAGTGGATCTGAGTTCAAATCAGACCTTAAACACAATACATACAAGCTATATGACTCTGGGCAAGTCACTTAACTCCATTTGCATCACAGATTAAAAAAAATCAATAAAAATAAAACTGAAAATAGTCCCTTCAAGAGATTCCCTTTCTCTTCTATCTCCTCTATCTGTCTCTGTCTCTGTCTCTGTCTCTCTCCATCTCTGTATCTCTCTGTCTCTCTCATTCAAAGCTCAATTCAGATAGCTTGACTGGAAACCCTGTGTGTATTTCAAAGGACAAATTGTTCAAGACCAGTAAAGTTTACAAAAATTCTGTGTTTTGCTGAGCATTCTGTGACTATTTTGTGAAAATGAACCATCACAATTACTGAATCCTTAAATGTTGACACATATCTGGTCAGTAATCACTTTCATTTCCATACTGCACAAAAATGGGTATCACAACATCCCCCATGACTAAAAAAAAAAGAGAGAATGAGATAGAATATAATTGGGGAAATGGTAAATATGTGATCAGTAACAACACACAAGATACTATAAGAACCAATGAAAAGAGAAATATGACTGTACAAATACATATATTACACTAGCAAAATTTAAGTACATATTCTTCCTGATCTCTCCCATAGAAATGGTGTTGGAATCCTATAGGCGCCATAGATTCAGAAATATGATCCATAACTGCTGTTTTCTAGTTTTCCACAACATTATTATTGATTTGAATAATATGACAAAAATAGGGAATTATATTTAAGAGCTATCACATGCATGAATTGTTCATTCATAAAGTAATCCAAATCCTATGAAAATAAGACCTCCTTGGAAATTAAATTTTTCCTTGTGTGCCATTTAATTTATGGAAAACTGATTCCATTTAAAACCTGAATTATTATTATCTCTCATAATAGAAATTTCTTCTTTTTACTTTGTATATTTTTTTAATTTACTTACCTGAGTGGATAGGTGTTAAGTACTAGATGTATGCATGATGGTGGCTGCTGAAATGATACCCATCCCATAAATGGCTCATTTACATGTTTTCTGTGACCTACAGAAAAATGGGATAAAATTTATTTAATTTATTAAATAGCTAAGGAACATAGTATATTTTTGTTATGGCTACCAGTTATCCCAGTAGCTACATTAAAAGTTATTAAATGTGAATATGTGTATGCTGACTTTCCCTTTTGTTCATAAGAGGGTTGCTCACATGCAAGCTTCTAAGCTATTGTCTATTTCTATCCCTGCAAACTTTCCTGAAATTATGGAAATGATGGGGTGGTGCTAAAAGTCCTGGGTTATTTATCAATAAAGGCATATGACAAGAAAATATCTCATCTCTTTTTTGGGGGTCCTTCTCAGGTAATCTGGGAGCTTCTGTTCCACACAACTGGCCTTCTCTATTGCATATGATTTCATAGATAATCCACAATCTAGACAAATATATTTTATTAAGAACAAGAACATATTTATTAAAACTTTATTCAATGGAATGCTTGGTCTGATTGCCCTCTCTAGGGCATCTTAACCTAGTGTCAATCAAATTGATTTTGGATAGGAAAAAATTGCTACTTATTTTCATTCACCTTTGTTTTTCTTTTTAACCCTATGCATTTTATTTCATGCATTTCAAACATTATTCTGCTTTACCAATCTGTCCAAAAGGTCAGTGAAACATATACAAAGACCAGGCTTATGCATTAGAAACATTTATATACAATATTTGTTTGCCTCTGTAGAATATAAGATTTTTAAGGATAGACAATCTTTATTTTTCTTCTGTGTGTATTAGAGGAGTATTAGAGTTCCTCCCACTTGAATTAATATAGGCACAGAATGTAGTCACAGGATATGAGGCATTAGGGAATTAATAAGGTGTTAATACCCATTAATCTTTAATGGTATATAAACACCTTTGTATTCCCATGATTCTTAACAAATATTTATTGCCTTGAAATTAATCCTAGAGTCTTCAGAGATGATTATTTTGCCAAGTTATTGCTGACTGGGATTAAAACTCATACACCATGTTTTCAATAAAATCATCCATTTTAACAATCATTTTCATTTTACCTTGTATATTTGAAGCATCCTATTTGAGGAAACCCAGAAGAATGTTAATAAAGAGTATGTGGGTGTGTTAGGGGGAAGGAGAAGAGCAGTGTTTTAAAGCATATGGCAGAGTGAGAAGGGGCTGCAGCATTTCATGGCATATGGAGTGGAATTCCATAAAGATGAAGGCAAGACACCTAGCTGCCTCATGCCGCTACCTGCTACTGAACAGGACTAACATGTCGATTCCTGCAAACCTTACTGGCTCGGCTGTCATTGCTTTTGCTGTCTTTCCTGACAGGGCTTGGCTGGAATGTCTTGGGCCCCATATGCTGCCATCTCTTCTACACCACTATGCAAGACCAGATAGTGACAATCTGGGAGCTAAATTAGAAACTGTAACTATTTTTGAGTTAGTCTCTCCCTTTCCACAGAATCCTCACTGTCACTAAGATGTGCTAAGACTCTTTTCTTAATATCATCCAACTCAGTCTTTGGATTCCCCTGCCTTGAACAGCACAAGTTCGCTGGACTTCAGGTCACATAGAGTGAGAAGTTTACTTTTTTGGTCTCATCACTCCATGTCCCCTTACCTTAAATATTGGGCTGACTACTTTGGGAAAACGTAGTGATGATGTTGGTATTGGTGATTGTTATTTCAGTCCAAATAAAATGCTTTTCTAAGTCCCATCAATAAAGGAAATAATATTAGAAAGGGATAGGCTAGAAGAATTATTATCTTACCAGAATGGATTTTTACTGAGATCTTCTTCAAATATATAATTATACTACAAGATAAATCAAACTTCTCAAACTCCTAGGAGGCTTGATCAATGTTACAATATAATTCTTATTTAATAAATTACCATAGTAACATAGTAATTAATATAGTAATAATAATATAGTAAAATATTCCAGCTCATGTTAAAGAAAGAACTTTATTCTACTAGTTTTGCTGCAAACTATCTGTGTCATCATCCTTCTTTAGATAAAGTCAATTCAATTTAACATTTATTGAGCATTTCTCTGAAATAGCATCCAACTAGGTGTCTCTTTTTAAGAGGATATCTCAGAAAGAAGACATTCTTTCCATGCTCCCTTTGCCAACCCATCTCCTCCCTTTCCTCTGTTTATGACATTCTAATTTCAAATTACCCACCTGTTGTTTCACCAGCTGGAATTAACTCCTCCCATTCCCATCTTCATCCCCATCCTCACCCCACATTCCCCAGTGTCTCTACCTTTCCCAATCTTGCCCATTATTCAAAACTTAGTTTGAGTTTCCTTTCTCTAGGAAGTTTTCTTGTAGCACACCAGCCTCTGGTGACTTCTTTCTCTGAAATTCAATAGTCCTTATTGTTTGTACTGTTCCTTTGGGCCCTTAATCTCATTTTGTTCTTTGTTATTTAATAGTTGCTGATGTGTTTCCTCAACAAGCTTGCATGCTGGAGGGCAGAGACCTCCTTCTGCACAAAGCAGGCACTCAATATGTACTAGATGACCTGAATTGATTTAGAAGAGATTTGTCATGTTCCTAGTAGATGATGTGTGGCTCCAGGTTGATTCATAGCAAGGAACAATTTAGGCTTTCATGAGACACTGAAGGAGTTTAGAAGTGGAATGAAGTCATCTGACTTCAGAGAGAGTATTATATTGGAAATCTAGCAAAAAGTCCCCAGAATCCACACTTTCAACATTGAAAGCAAATAGAAAAATCCCCAAAGTGATTATTATTAGTTTTCTTTCCTAAATTTTTAGATAATAATGGCATAAATTTTGAACTGGAAAATGGTTAGAGATTGCTGCTCCAATTTATATAAGGAAATTGAAGCCTGGAAAATTAAAAGAACTTACCCCCAAAGTCAATACCATACAATCAGTAAGTAGCATAAACAGGAGTGGAAGTTACATCTTTTGATTCCAAAACAAAACTTTATCATGGTACAATAAGTATTATTTTTATTATTATTATTATTTAAAGTTTTTTTTTCAATACATATGCATAATTTTCAACATTCATCCCCACAAAGCCTTTGTGTTCCAAATTTTTTCTCTTTCTTTTCCCTGACCCCAATCTCTAGATGTCAACTAATCCAACATGTTAAACATGTGCATTTCTACTATACATAATTTCCACAATGATCATGTTACACAAGAAAAATCAAATCAAAAAGGAAAGAAATGAGAAAAAAACAGAATACAAGCAAACAACAACCAAAAAAAGTGAAAATACTATGTTTTGATCTACACTCAGTTCACACAATCCTCTCTTTCTGAGTGCAGCTTACTCATAATGCTCTTCTCTAAAATATAATGTTCTCTGGGAGCAGGTTTCTTGGGGGGCTTCTGGGAGCAGCCTTAGTTTCAGCTCAAAGTAATAATCACCTCAAATGCAGCCAGGAGTTAAAGTCGTAATCCTTTATTTTCTCCGTCCAAGTCTTGTCCTTCCTTGGGCCAGGTTAGCTTTCTTAGAGGCCTATCTCTCTCCCTGATTCCAAGAGCTCCTGCTGCTAATCCTTTGTCTCTGCCAGCTTCAGCTTCCAGCCAGCACAAAGGTGGAAGATGGAATGAATCTGAGTCTGCCTCCAAGAGTGGGCTTGTGCTTTTTGACTTGTGAATCTCCTCATTTGAATCCTGGCTTGTGAATCTCCTGGAGTCAATCCTGGTTGAGGCTCCTAGCTTATATATGCTCTCTTAAAAGTGTGAATCTTGTGGAACTATAGTAAGTACTAAGTACATCTAGAGAACTGTTAAGCACCCTGCTAAACAACCATTGTCTCTATCAATTCCACTGAGTTAGCACCTTATAAGAATTCTAACACTTACTCTTCATCACAAGACCATTGGAACTGGCTTGAAGAAAAGAGCCATGTCCATCAGAATTGATCATTGTATAATCTTTCTTTGTTGTGTATAAAGTTCTCCTGATTCTACTCATTTTACTTAGCATCAGTTCATATAAGTCTCTCCATGCCTTTCTGAAATCATCTGCTGATTATTTCTTATAGAAGAATAATATTCTGTAACATTTATACTCCATAATTTATTCTCCCATTCTCCAGCTGATAGGCATCCACTCTGTTTTCAGTTTCTTGCTATCACAAAAAGGGCTGCTACAAATATTTTTGCACATCTAGAAGCTTTTCTCTTTTTTATGGTCTTTTTTGGGATATAAATCCAGTAGAAATGCTGCTGGATCAAAAAGTATACATAGTTTGAAAACCCTTAAGGTATAGTTCCAAATTGCTCTACAGAATGATTGAATCAGTTCACAATTCCACCAATAATGTATGTGTCCCAGTTTTCCCACATCTCCCTCAACATTCATTATTATCTTTTCTTATCATCTTAGGCAATGAAAGGTATTTATTGGTACCTCAGAATTGTTTTAATTTGCATTTGTGTGATCAGTAATGATTTAGAGCATTTTTATATGACTATAGGTGGCTTTAATTTCCTTATCTGAAAATTGTTTGTTCTTATCCTTTGACCAATTATCAACTGGAGAACATCTTGTGTAATGGGCTTGAAACTCTTGAGTCGATGCACTGAGGTAGGACAGCTGAGCACTTGAAGCTAACTATTGATTGGACAATACTCTATGGGCATATGCTTGGAAAATGGCCCTTCCCACTATTCTGTGTTGGCTCAATGATTGGTGTATACAGAGGATTGTAGGAGGGACTAGGGGGTGGAATAAGACTAGACAGAGTCACTTTGGCAGTAGACGAGGAAGAAGGAGGTTGCAGAGATTCTGCTTCCATCCAATTCACTCCTACCTCTAAAGATCAAGAATAAAGACTAAGGACTTTTGCTTATCCTGACTCTAGCTCATTCTAAAGTATCCAGGTTGCTAATGCAGTCATCACAGGCTTGAGTTCTTATAAATTTGAGTCAATTTTCTATTTTAGAAATGAGGTCTTTATCAGAACCCTTGAATATTAAAAAATTTCCCCCAGTTTTACAATAAGTATTTTTAAAATAATTGAAAATATTCTGATTTTTTTGGAGAGGGCAACTAATGAGTGAATATAGACTCATTTTACCTTTTTTATATTTCACATGCAACCTAAATAAATCCAGGGCTTTCTTCAACAATGAGATGAGCCAAATCAGTTCCAATAGAGCAGTATGAATTGAACCAGCTACACCCAGGGAAAGAACTCTGGGAGATGACTATGAAACACCACATAGAATTCCCAATCCCTCTATTTTTGTCCACCTGCATCTTTGATTTCTTTCATGGGTTAATTGTATACTATTTCAAAGTCCGACTCGTTTTACACAGCAAAATAACTCTTTGGATATGTATACATAGATTGTATTTAACTTATACTTTAACATATTTGACATGTATTGGTCAACCCACCATCTGGGGGAGGGAGTAGGGAAGGGAGGGAAAAAGTTGGAACAAAAGGATTTGCAACTATCAATGCTGAAGAATTATCTATGCATTATTTCTTGTAAATAAAATGCTATAATAAAAAAATAATAAATTTAGGGCTTCTCAGAACAAAAGATAGCATAACAACTATCATAGAAAATTATTCAAAAAATCTTTATTTTGGAGAGTTTAAATAAGGTTATTTAACATAAGATTACTTTTTTTTTAATGGACATAAGAATAAATATTACAATAGCAGGTGTTAATACAAGAGACTAATATCACTCATAGAATTTCAGATGACACCAGTAAGACAAAGTTTTGAGAAAATTAATTTCTGAAATTTCCCAGATATGGGAACTCACTCCATCAATAAGATCACAATCTGAGTGTGACAATAATTTACTCTTAAAGAGTTTCCAGAAACTCAGAGAAGTTAAATGAGTTGCCTAGTTTCATAACTAATATATATTAGAAGCAGAATTTGAACATATATTTTCTTAACTTTAAATCCAAAAATATGATCTAATATACAGTCATATATCTCTAAGGCTGTATTTCACAAATTGTGGAAGTATACCAGTAGAAGTGCACCTATTAGCAAAATCAAAGATCCATGATAATGGTGATAATGTTGGTGAATTTGAATTGAATGTTACAGATAGGATAACCAATAGAAACATGAGTTTCAAGAAACAGCTTTTATTTATCTATTTCCCCTATGGAACATTTTCAAATTATTTTCAAAACATAAATTAAACTATACTATCCTATTCCTCACCTCCATTGCTTTCTATATAAGATTAAATAATATTCACTATTATGTTGTTTGATAGCTTTGAAAGTAGCATATATGAAAACTACGTGCTTCACAACAGAAACTGTAAGATGCTGTACCATTGTTCACCTAGACAAATTGTATCCCCTCAGTACCTTAGCACATTTTCACTTACTGGAGTAAAAAAAAAAAATGAAATCATAACCTGTTAGCCAACTTTCTAGTGCAAAGCTTCTCTATACTTTGAAAGGACCTGTCTTTGAATGTCCCAGAAAAATCTGTAGCTGAGTCATATTGGAAATATTTATAAATCATCCAACAAACATTTACGTACCAACTATATGTTAATTACCATACTATATGCTGGGAATATAAGGTCTAAAGTCAAAATTTAGCATTCATTTGAGGGAGGCAACATGCACATATAGTCTTATTTTGAATACTCCAAGTCTTAATGTATTTTAAGCCACTAAAGATCAAAAGTTTAATCAAAGTTTTAAAACTGCACTGACATTATTGGGATACTTTATATAAGCTATATAAAAAAAAATTCAAGGAAATTTGGAGACGTGAGGGAAGCACTGAAAACCTGGGTGACAAGAAAGGGATTCATATAGAAAATAGCATTTAGATTTCTAGACTGGTAGGATCTATCAAAGTACCATGTACTTTGTTGACATAATCATAAAAAACCTATGGCTACTTCCCTATTCTCATGAAGTATTGAACGGGGACATCATTGTTAGGCATTTACAGTCATGTCCAAATCTTCATTGCCTCATTTTTTTGTTTTTTTGACAAAGATAACAGTGTAGATTGTCATTTCATTTTCCAGCTCATTTTTCAGATGAAGGAACATAGGCAAACACCATGATCACACAGCTAATACGTGTCTAAACCCTAATATGAACTTGCAGAGATAAGTCTTCCTGTCTCCTGATTTAGAACTCTATCCACTAAGTTACCTAGATGGACACTAGCATATGATAATTGCAAATTTCATTCCCATAAGATGTTTCCAGATTGGAGCTGCTCAGGTCCTCCAAGGTCATGTTTCCAAGTTTAACCAGCAAGTGTCACTATCAAGCAAAGTTTGACTAGGTAAGAGCTTTCTTTTCTACCTTTGCAATTTCTTTTAGCTCCAAATTGTAAGTATCTTCCACCAGGTGGTCCAGAAAATTTGACTTTTTTTCATGGCATATGCTTCAGTTCTATACCTACCCCCATCCCTTGTACCAGAGACTATAGTTTACCTGAGCATCTAGGCATTACATAGCACCTGACACTTTTTGAAACAACCTTTAGTCTAGGACTGAAATAATGCTGGTTTTGATGGATTGGCTCTCTGCTACTTAGAAATTTATAAAATATATTAAATTAAAACCAACAAAGTCGCTTATAATTAAAGTTCAGAGGCAAGCCAACATAAAAGCCTTCTAGGTTAGAGTAAGATGCAGTTCCTTTTTCTGTCTCAATTCTGTGTACCTCAGGTGGTCAGTGGTTTCCCCTATTCCCCTGCTTGCAAACAATTTACAGATATGCATCACAAAACAAATAGAATATATGTCGTGTATATATATATATATATATATATATATATGTATATGTGCATGCATGCATGTGTATAAGAAAATTAAGAAATATAAATAGTCTTAAAAAAAATATAGAGAATTCTTACTGATGGCAAGCACCAGGAACGGGGTTAAATATTTCAGTTCCTGTGTTTATTCCCCAAGGAGGAGTCACTGTAGGCATCAGTCCTAAGTATAGTCTTCAGAGTTCTTTGCTCAGTAGTGTAGCCTGTAAATTGTACCATTCATCCACTTTCCCTTAATGTGTACCTTAAAATGCTTACAATGTTTATCTCTCTGATCACCATTTGCTGCCTTTCTTACCATTTTCAACTACTCCTTCCTGGTCACCACTATGAGTTATCTTTTCTTGATGTGATGTATGTTCTTCACTTAGATCACAGTTTGCAATAACTTAGCACTTCAGGGAGAAAGAGGAACATTATGTTTCAGGACATTTTCTCTTTTGGTGTGAAAAGATTTAATATATGGTTACACAAATAGGAAAATTCCTCTTTCCTAGTTCCAGAATACCTTTATATCTCAAATTTCTTGGAAGATTGTAGAATAACTTGACAATAATGATGTGGATTGGGAAGCTACTAAGTATGTGAATGTGTTTTTGGGAAGGTGTCTTAGCATTCCTCACTAAATACAGGGATATCAAAGGAAAACTCTTTGAGCCTAAAGTAGAAGCTTGAACAAATCCCAGAAGAAATTCAGACAGAAAAGATGAAATAGTTTCTACAAAAGTGACCTGTGGCTGTGAACTGCCTGTCACTCACCAAAAGCTCTCAGCCAACCACACAGTAATTACATGGGGGACTTTGAAAGAGAAAATGTGACTGAATCATGTTGAATAGAACTGCATTTGTTTGAATCACAGCTCCTTTACATGCTAGACATATGATATTGTGTAAATAATTTCCTTAGCTTTTATATCTTCATCTTTAAAATACATGTATGAAGCAACTAGTCAATTCTCTAAGACTATGTTATGGATGATTTCCTAAACTGCATTAGTGGAGGAAATTTTCTATGGCACGGAGTTACAGGACAGGAGAAAAAATTAAAAGGAATAATAACATTTTTATGCCTTAGCTCACAGAATTATTCTGAGGAGAATGCTTTTGTAAACCTTAAAACACTTGTCATTGTTGATAATGACTTTAATAATAATTGCTATTATAACAATAACAAAAGTTGATTTTCTGTGATACCAGTTGCCTTAGAAGTTAAATTAAACTTAGACAAAAATATCATACTTTATACCAAGATAAAAGTTGACTAGATACGTGATCTAAAGTGTCACATAATAAATAAATTAGACAAACATGAAAATAAAAACTATCAGATCCATGGACAAAATAAAAAGTTTCTGACCAAACAAGAAAGACACAGAAGATTTCTCTTATAATAATATAATATAATATATATATAATATATATATATAATATATATATATATATATATAATATATATATAATATAATAATATAATATAATAATAAAAATAAATTTTTATTACATGAAATTAAAAAGGTTTTGCATAAAATTAACAAAGCTAGGAAAAATCTTTACAGCAAGTTTCTCATTAAAATGATTTAACTTTAAAGCTACATATGGAACTAATTCAAATTTATAAGAAAAAGATCAATTCCCCAATTAATAAATGGTATAAAGATATGACTAGGAAATTCTCAAGGGAAGAAACCTTGACTCTGTCATTATATATAAAAAAAAAAGTTGCTAATCTCTCACTCAGAAAAATCAAAGTTTAAGAAATTTCAAAATTAACCTGATACCTGCTAGAATGGCAAAGATGACAAAAATGACAATGATAAATATTGGGAAATATATGGGAAACATTGGTGCATAGTTGATGAATCCATGAATTATAAAACTATTCTGGAAAACAATCACTAAATAGTGAATATCATTGATCAAGATAAATCATTGGTAGGTCTATACCCAAAAGTTATTGAGGAAAAAAAAGGCATGGAGAGGAGAGTCCTTTATGTACTAAAAATTATTTATAATGACTCTATGATTTGGCATAAAAACAAAAGAAAACAAAAATCAATCTGAAAACTGAGAATTGAAGAATAAATAAGAATGAGTAGGTGAATGAATGTGGAGTATTATTATACAATAAAAACTAAGGAAATAGAAGTAAGGAAATAGATCGTTTCAAAAAAAGACATATGAATTTATCCAGAGTAAAATAAGAACCAGAAGAAGAATTTATATTATAATATCTATGTTATTGAAAATGAACAGTTTTGACCAGCAGGATGATTACAGAGAGGCCTGGAGAGACTTACATGAACTGATGTTAAGTGAAATCAGAAGAAACAGGAGATTATTAAATGCAGCAACAACAAGATTATATGATATCAATTCTGATGGACCTGGCTCTCTTCAACAATAAGATGATTCAAACCAGTTCGAATTGTTCAATGATTTAAAAAGCCAGCTATACCCAGAGAGAGAACTGTGGGAACTGTATGGTTCACAACATAGCATTTTCACTCTTTTTGTTGTTATTTGCTTGCATTTTATTTTGCTTCTCTTTTTTTTACTGATTTGATTTTATTTTCTTATGTAGAATGATAATTGTATAAATATGTATTTATATGTTGGATTTAACATATATTTCTACCATGTTTAACATATATTGGACTACTTGCCCTTTAGGGGAAGGCATAGGGGAAGGGGGGGAGGAATTGGAACACAAGGTTTTGCAAGGGCTAATGTTGAAGAATTGTCCACGCATATATGTTGAAAAATAAAAAATGTTTTAATTTTAAAAAATGAACAGTTTTGAGAACAGTAGTAAACTGCCAGAAAATGAAATGAAGACTAGGAAATTTTTTTTTTTGTCATAAGCACAATAATGTAAAAATAAAATTGGTTTTGAAAGTTAGTAAGAACTAAATACAATGATCATTCATGGTACCAAAATATTGACAATATAAACATGCCATTCATTACAAAAGAACAGTGGATTTAAGATATATATATATATATATATATATATATATATTTGTTTTTATGTTTATGTTTGTATATAGACACTGAGAAAAATTTGGAGTAGAGATAGGTAGGAGAGAAAATAGATTTCTTTGGAAATGACACAGATATAAAATTTTGAATGTAGTGTCAGATGAAACTACATTCAAATGAACTTCTACATTTTTAGTTTTTTTTTTCCTTTGTTACAAGAAACTGCTTAAGAAGTGGGATTGGATTGTAAATGTTTGTAATGTTAAAAAATATTAATAATTTTTTAAAGGCAAAAAAGAACATTTGAAAAATCTGCTATGACAAGTATAATAGATATATTTTGGAGGGGGGAAATGGAGAAGTAGGAGAAGGATGTGGAGGAGAAGGAAGAGGAAGAGGAAGAGAAAAGGAAAAAGAAAGAAGAAATAGTAAAGAAGAAAAAAAGATGTATTAAATATTTGCTTTAATATTACCATTAAGATACCATTTGAGTATCCAGAATAAACTAGGGTATCTAATCTTCATCTGACTATCATTGTATAAATATAATACATCTTTCACCAATCTGCCCAATCTGGTTTATTCTGATTTTAACTTTTTATTTTTAAAAAAATCACATTTTGTGAAGACTGTTATTCGTATTGTAAATAAATACATTCTTTTCTATTTGTAGTTTTACTTCTTCAAATTTGATGCTAGATAGATCTAGAGGACTGATTTGTTTGTCAACCTGAACTTTCATAAATTATGATAATTAAACAATTATCAGTGTCTACAATTGTTAAATACATTTAAATACATTCCTTTCACTTTTGATTTCATGGAATTGGAAGTCATTTTTGTGTGGATTTAAGACACAAAACAAAATTATAATAAAAGCAAGTATATAGTATACTAAATTATTTTAGTAATATGCAAATATATCAAATTTGTATTGATATATAGGCTATTAGGAATAAATGTCATTTAAAATATTTTATAAATTAGAAAATGAAGTTTTAAGGGAAAATTTGAATTCACTACAATGAAATATTTAAAGATCAAAGTTTACTATATTTCTGAGGTTTTGTAATTGAAGTAAATGATGTTTTTATTACAAAAAGTTGTTAACTTTGATGATAAATCCATAGGCAAAAGAAACTATGTCTTTTTATTCAACAAGATGTCATAGGTTTCATTGTTTTCTAATTTATATTTTGTTTCATATTATAGCTTTGGCATGGAATATAATATAGCAATTAAGAGTTAAATATTCTAACTTAGGACTCTATATAGAGAGCTAGAAAGATCCTTAAAGCTCAATTCTTCCAAACACTTCATTTTACGAGTGAGAAAATTTGTCCTAGCGATGTTTTGACATATATGAGTGTACACTGGTTAGTAGTAGAGTCAATATTTAAATCCTTAGATTTATAGTCTACAAAACCAAGGCCCTTTCCATTCAACTAATACTAAATTTACTATCCCAAGGAATGGCTCCATGCTTCATTTTTATTAGTAGTTTAAAAAAAAAGAAAAAAAATGCAACAACCAGTTTCCTATATGCCTCAGAAAATAAGAGCTTCATCAAAATAGGATTTAAAATGAATAAAGAAAACCCAAAGTATCTTTTACTCCAAAATAAAAACTCTGCCTTTCTCGATGATTCTTTGATTTTTGTCCAAACCATTCAAAAATAGCAAGTTGAAAAGTGAAAAATTCAGTTAATTAACTGGTTGTTTGTTGTCTAGTAGTTGCCCAACAACTAGCTCACCCTTTTCCCCATTGAATCATTTTGGCAGTGAACAGTCAGTCTTATTGTAAATTGAGCAATCCAAGATCACATGTGAATTACATAGCAATTCTCCATTAAATTTTGAATAGTCTGTGTTCTGAAACTCTATAATTCTACCTATCAGAGGAATAAGACCGAATTATAGTAGGTAATAATGAATTTTCATTTTATTGGAACCACTTTTGTTCCTTATGGAGTTTCTTTTAAATTTGTTCATCTTTATTTGTAAAATATTATCCTCTGACTATAAATATTCCTTTGCAGAGTGAAGTTATTGTGTGCATCAAAGAAAATGCAATTATAATTTCTTTAAGTCATCTTCAAACACACACACACAGAGACACACACAACTATTCATCTTCAAATCCCCCCACAAACATTAAACATTATTTAACTGATTTGAAATTAGAAATTAAAAATTAAACAAATGATCTAGTTTCATAGAATATTAAAACTGAAAGAGAACTGAGAGATCAAGTAGTCCAACATATACTCCGTCCCTCATTTCCTCACTTCCTCACTCACTCTGTCTGTTTATATATCTATTAAACTATTTGTTCCTATTTTGACCTATACTTGATTTTGTTTTAAAAAAGATTTACTAACTTTTTCATTTGCATCATAGCTATTTCCCTTAACTACCCCATCACATCACCAATTAAACAAAAACAGAATAAAAGCAAAAACTAATAACTATCACATGGACAGTGTTTAGCAGTGTATAACTTCTAATCCATCAAAAGATCCTACCTCTCTTCCTTTCTTCTGTAATGAGGCAAATGCATTTCCTTCTAAATTCTCCAAGATGAATTTTTTTTTTAATTAGAATTCATCAGTTTCACTGCCTATTAGCATTATTTTTGAAGTCATTATGAATAATGGTTTCTTGGTTGTTTCCTTCATAGTGCAGCACTTCCTGTATATTTTCAATTTTCTCTAAATTCCTCATATTTGTCAGTTCCTACAATTCTATTGGTATCAAAGAATGAAAGTATTAAAAATGTATATGATTGTGAGGGGCTTTAGAAGCCATCTTGTTCAAGCCCTTCACTTTACATTTGAAGAAACAGGCCAGAGAAATTAAGTGAGATGGCCAAGGTGATATAGTTAGTGAGTAGCAATACTGGGATTTAAAGACAGATTTTTTCATTCTGAATCCAGTACTGCATTGTATATTCTCTTTTTATTTGCTACAATTTGTTTAGCCATTTATCCAATCAATGGTCACCCATTTTGTTCCTTGCTTTTGCTCTTTTGAAAAATAATGCTAAGAATTCTTTGGTTAATTATCTAGTTGGATTATAGATCAGTAATTGGATAGTTAGGCTGAATGGTATAGGTATATTACTATACATTTTATAGTAAGAAATTTGGGTTCAGGAGAAAGGAAGTGAGTGATATGACTGCTTTCTCATAGTCAGAGGGGAGAGTTGGGATCTAAACCTTTTGATTTCCAATCTTTTTTTTGTTTGTTTGTTTGTCTCATTATACCAGAATGCCTATTTTTCAGGAAGATTTACCCATTCTGTACCTTCAAAAAACATATATAAAATGGCTGATACAATTAATATGGTGGTGCTATAAAAGTCAAGAAGAAATTATTTTAGCTTAGTTAAAAGATTTCTGTGATTAAAAAGTTCTTATTTGAAAGGTTGAAAAATGAAAGCCAATGTTAGTAAATGAGGAATTTTGCAAGTAACTTCTCCACCAACCATATCACAAAAATAATACTTACTTGTATAATTAGTCAAATGTATTGTGTTCTCCTCTCCTGCTTCAGGATTATGTGTTTCAGTTAAATAGAATGTTTTTATTTACTATGAGAAGGAGATCATTGTTTTCATTAATGACATGAAATTTTCCTATTAGCTTAGCAAGTTAGCATAAATGAATTGTTCCTTTTCTTTTCCTTCTGAGAAAAGAGTAAGAGAATAGCAGCATGTTCCTCATTTTCAAGAACATGAAACTAGCATCTAAAATAGAGTTAATGCTACTCTTAAAAATTAAACCATTTAACCTTCTTCCTCAAAGCCATCTTGAATCTCTCTGAGTCTACATAAATCAAATAATAAAATGTGATTCTGTGCTATTGAATTCAACCCCTGGACAGATCATTTTCAATTCACCATCTTTTGTTTGTGTTGTAACATTCTGCATCTCTTGACACTTCTGCAGAATACCTGTTATAATGTTTCTCTCTTCACCTCTTTTATACCACAGTGTTCACACCTCTAGGAATTATCATGTTAAGAGTAAACAAATATGTTCTATCTACCAGTTTGCAAAAGTGGGCAAAACAAGATTTTTTTTCCCATCACAAAACATACACTGTAAATACAACTCATGCATGCTTATTAAGTTTTAATTGAAACATTAACTCAGATCTACCATTAGGATGTATATTCTGTGCTAATTCATTCATACTTTGTGCTACAAGGATGTAGAAAAACAGGTTTCAGATGTGACAATCATATTATATTGTGCATGTGTGTATATGTATATATACAGGTGTGTATATATACCCAAATATCCATGTATATGTATAATGAATGTATGCACATACACACATATATATTTATACATGTGTGTGCATATATACATATATACATATTTTTTCTTTTTGCTCTGATTTCATTGGCATAAGAAATTCCTACTGGGAAAGATAGACTCATGATAATGAGCTAAATTTTTTTACCTTTCTGGTACAAAAGATAGAAAATTATCTGAGAGCCATCTGGATATAAGAAGGTTTGATAAAAGATATCTGGAAATGCTTTTCCAAACAAAGATTTCCATAGTTTGTATGGTATCACTATTTCTTTGGTAAATAGCAAATGGGTTTGACCTTGACTTCTGGTTTGAATTTCTTTTACCCAGATAGAATTATAGCAGTATCCTGAAACAAAGTTCATGGGTTGATGAGAAGTCTAATTCACAAAGGCTGTTGATCACAAACTTTCAATTTAATTTACTTTTTAAAATTTTTTTTTTAGGAAGAGTTAAATGAATCTCAAGAACCTGATGTGAGTAGTGAGTGAAATCAAATAAACTACTGGCAAGAATCCATTGGGTAAGTATTTAAGAGCAATAAAGCAAATTAGACTATGTTGGCAATCATGGAAAACTCCTAACAGGATAAAACTATTTTTCCAGGTTTACTGAAAGAAAATATTTCCAGAGTCATAATCAGAAAAGTGTTGTGGTCATTGTATAAAGATTTCTTTAATTCTCTAATCTATTTCCTCAGATAAGAGGAAACTGACAACAATGTTCATGAAAAGCCACAAGGTATGATGATATTAATACCAAATTAACCACAAATTTCATCATTTTCTTCAAGTAAATTGATTTCTAATTAACTTTCTAAACTTGGAACTTACATATAACATTATATGTACTATATATATGAATACTTAGGTATGTATTTACATTTGTGCATTCATACATCCATATATCTCTACATGTACTTCAAAATACATATATGCACTTTTTATGTATTTCTTTTTAGTCTAGACCTCTGGTTTTATTGGCACAATAAATTTCCACTTGGGAAGTATAGCTTATAAGAGAGCTTGCTGGGACAAAGAGAACATGAGGGACTTATTGATAGACTGTTAGAATCCTTACCAAGTGTTAACTCACTGGAATTGATAGAAACAATGCTTATGTAAGTTTAAAGTTTACACCTTTGGAAGTTCACACATTAACTCACACATTAGAGTTCACAAATTCAGGAAATTCACAAGTTATACCTCCCACAATCCCACTCTAGAAGGCAGAGTCAACCTTTGGGTTCACACCTTTAAGAGATCATATAAAAGAAGCTCTTGGAGTCTCAGCAAGGAATCAGAGAAGTAAGTCAGTTCAGGAGATTGACAGAGCCAGAATTCAGTCAGTGGAGAAGATTGAGAACTGGAGATTCAGAAAGAGCTGAAGCTGAAGCTGGAGGAGACAAAGGACAAGCTGCAAGAGCTCTTGGAATCAAGGAGGGAGATAGGCCTCTAAGAAAACTAACCAGGATATTTTGGAAGAGACAATAAAGGATTATACTTTAACAGCTGGCTGAACCTAAGGCTGCCTCCAGAAGCCCCCCAGGAAACCTGCTCCCAGAGAATGATCATATTATAGAAAAGAAGAGAACACCACAAAAGACACAGATAGTACATGTCAGAGTGAGAGTCTGAATGCTTGTCTTCCTGAATTCATATATGTATGTACAAGAATCTATACACAGAGACACACAAATATGTGTTATATACTTTATGCATTTGGATAGCTACATATAATGTGCACATACACATACATATACATACATTCACATATATACATAATCACATATATATAAAACAATAAATCATGTGATGTGTCTGTGTATATACCTATGACACAAGTGAGGATAGATGAAACATTACATAGCTTCAATTATGTACCAGACATTCCCATTATCATTCTTTATTCTAATTATGTATTTATTTTAATCTTTGCTCTAACAAATGAATGATCATATTGTACAGACAACTAATTATGAAATGACTCCCATCTCTCACATTGGTGTCTAGTCATTGTCTGTCTAATGGAATTCAATCAATTTCTTTTCTCTATGCACTGTTAGTTGATACCATATCTAGCCTTTTCTCTCTCTCTTCTGGAAGAAATTGTTGAAGATATTGGTTAGAGGTTTCCCCATAAGCCATAAGTCCAAAGACATGTTTCTTAGTTTTCAACTATGTTGCTAACATTTTGCTTGCCTTTTCCCCTATGTCTGTCTTTGCTTTGAACTTATTGAGAATTAAAATAAATGTAAATTTAATTCATAGGATTTTATTGAGTTCTTTGTAGATTTTTTTTTGTTTTTTATCACCTATGTGATATACTGGTACATAAAATGTAATTATTTTCATAGTAGTCATTTAGCTAATGAGACTGAAAGCTGATATGATCAAATTTCCAATAAAATGATGTATCCTTTTGGTTGGACATATAAGAAAATCTATGCAGCACTGTCAGCCAACTTTTTTTTTGCATTTTCAAGTCAATCTTGTGAAATGTCCTTCTATTTAGCTGTAATTTTCTTTAGTTTTAAAGCTAAAGAATCACTCTCATATGTCATCATAAGGCAGAAATACTTCTGGGTACCTGAAGTTCGACCAGTGGAGTGAAGTGGAGAAAAGGAGTGAAAGTTTTACTAAGCTGGCAAGGCTTCAAGAAGTCCCTGAAATTCATCTAAGGCTGCTACTGGAAAACCATACTTCATAAATTTGAATGATCACTTGGGGATGAATAATTTTGCCATAGCTACTCATGAAATAAAGAACAATATAAATTGGATTTCAATCTTGTTCAGCCCCTGTGTAGTCTTTTAATTTGTAATAGATAATGGAGCAAAAGTAATAACAAGAAAGTTTTTCAATTGTCTATATTCATAACCTTAAGTTATTAGTTCTCCATATATGATATCCTTGCCTAGAAAGTAGACACACTTTTATTTTTTTATTATAGCTTTTTATTTACAAATTATATGCATGGGTAATTTTACAGTCTTGACAAATGCTAAACCCTTTGTTCCAACTTTTCCCCTCCTTCCGCCCCCCCCCCTCCCCCAGGTGGCAGGTTGGCCAATACATGTTAAGTATGTTAAAGTATAAATTAAATACAATATAAGTATACATGTCTAAACAGTTATTTTGCTGTACAAAAAGAATCGGACTTTGAAATAGTGTACAATTAGCCTGTGAAGGAAATCAAAAATTCAGGAGGACAAAAATAGAAGGATTGGGAATTCTATGTAGTGGTTCATAGTATCTCCCAGAGTTCTTTTGCTGGGTGTAGCCGGTTCAATTCATTACTGCTCTATTAGAACTGATTTGGTAAATCTCATTGCTGAAGATGGCCATGTCCATCAGAATTGATCATCATATAGTATTGTTGAAGTATATAATGATCTCCTGGTGCTGCTCATTTCACTCAGCATTGGTTCATGTAAGTCTCTCCAGCCCTTTCTGAAATCATCCTGTTGGTCATTTCTTACAAAACAATAATATTCCATAATATTCATTTACCACAATTTATTCAGCCATTCTCCAATTGATGGGCATCCACTCAGTTTCCAGTTTCTGGCCACTACAAAGAGGGCTGCCATAAACATTCTTGCACATACAGGTCTGTTTCCCTTCTTTAAAATCTCTTTGGGATATAAGCCCAATAGTAACAGTGCTGGGTTAAAGGGTATGCACAGTTTGATAACGTTTTGAGCATAGTTCTAAACTGCTCTCCAGAATGGTTGGATCCATTCACAGTTCCACCAACAATGTATCAGTGTTCCAGTTTTTCCACATCCTCTCCAACATTATGCATTACCTTTCCCTGTCATTCTAGCCAATCTGACAGGTGTGTAGTGGTATCTCTGAGTTGTCTTAATTTGCATTTCTCTGATAAATAATGACTTGGAGCATCTTTTTATATGACTAGAAATAGTTTCAATTTCTTCATCCTAGAAAAATTCTAATGTGAGATCAGCATCCTTCTTTTAGGTGCTAAGTTTCACCAGGTCGGCAAACCATCTGTTACTTCATGGCATCTAGATCTCATATGGGCATGATAAGACTGTTGTAGGACTTCAAAACCCTCAGGAATCGTTGGATTCTCTGAGACATGATAAGATTGTTGTAGGACTCCAAAACCCTCAGGAATCATTGGATTCTCTGAGATATAAGATTGTTGTAGGAGTTTAAAACCCTCAGGAATCATTGGATTCTCTGAGACATGATAAGATTGTTGCAGGACTTCAAACTGCTGCAATCATTGGATTCCCTAACATATAAAAAGACTGTTGCAGGACTTCAAAAACTTGTGGGGATCATTGGATTCCCTGACATGTGAAGCAATGGACAATAGATTGGTTTTGGACTATCTCTTGGCTGCTGAAGAAGGTGTGTGTGTGACTGTTGTTTACATACCCTCCTTCTAGGACTTTTGGAAATCTTTTACAACATCACACTAATTTATATTGTTTGTTATATCACTACTTGCATGTACAATTCATGTTTGTTGCATCACATTGAGCCTGCACTGCTTGTGGGGAGAGTCATCACTAATAGCCTGTGTATTATTGCTATGTGCTTGTGTAATACCCCCCATGCTGATGGGTTTGTGCATACATGTTTTTAATAAGACCCTTCAGCCCATAAACATGCTAGCAATCCCCATTTCCCTTTGGCGATTTTCATATCCATTCCTGAGATATGGGGGGGGGAGGAGGGGAGCGTGATCACCTCCTTTTGGGGGCTCTCAGCTCCCTGAGAAGTCAGGGATGGCGTGACCACCTGTGTTCTAAAACAAAAGAAAGTGGCAGATGTAGAGGGCTGAAACTCTTGAGTCGATGCACTGAGGTCAGGATAGCCAAGCACTTGAGGCTAACTACTGATTGGACAATACTCTATGGGCATATGTTTGGAAAATGACCCTTCCTACTATCCTGTGATGGCTCGATGATTGGTGTATACAGAGAATTGTAGGAGGGACTAGGGGGTGGAGTAAGACTAGCCAGGGTAACTTTTGCGGTGGACAAGGAAGAAGGAGTTAGCGGAGATTCGGCTTCCATCATATTCACTACTACCCCCTAAAGACCAAGAATAAAGACTAAGGACTTTTGCTTATCTTGACTCTGGCTGATTCTAAGGTATCCTGGGTGCTAGCGTGGTCGTCACACTTTTCCTCTCCTAATTTTTTTTTTTAGATCATCACATTAAAGTCAACATATAACTACGTCCACTAAGAATACCCCATCTAACTGCCCTGAAAAAGATACAGTTCTCAAAGAGTTACATGTATCATCTTCCAATTACGTCATGTAAACATTTTAACTTTTAAAAAAGTTTGTGGGGGAGGGGGGGTTGTTGTTTGTTTGTTTGTTTTGGCAAGATTTCCAGGGATGGAGCCAAGATGGAGGAGTAAAGCCAGAAAGATGCTTGAGATGTCTCAGTTTCCCTCCAAAACCACATGAAACAAAGTCTCTGAATAGTCTGACTGAATAAAACCACTCTCCACTTCAAGGCAGACTAAAAAAACTTCAAGAAGGGTCAGTCTCACTGAGGTGAAAAGGGTGTTCAGCCCAGGTCAGATAGACTTTGGGAAAGACAATAAAAGGGTCTTAATAACAGCAAATCTACAACTAAGACCCTCAGCACATCAATGGGGCAGCTTCCAGTCCCAGCTCAGAAGACAAACTCTGGGAAACTAAGCTGTTTCCTAAAAAGAGCAGGAAAAGCTACCCTCTGCAAACACAAGGAGTCCCTGTGCTCAAAGCCAAGGCTCAGAGCTGCACAGGAAACTTGGGACACTCCCCCTTTATCCTCTAAGCTGAGTTCAACCATAAAAGTAAAAAAAAAAAAAAAAAGATGAAATACCAAAAGAAAAGGAAAAAAAAAAGGAAATGAGCAAGAAACAGAAAAGAACCTTGACCATAGAAAGCTACTATGGTGACAAGGTAAACCAAAACACCAATTCAGATGAAGACAAAATTTCCACAGAATAAATCTCAGAGTGATTTGAATTTGTCAATTTGTCTTTTATCGAATGTATTTTTTTTATCTGAAAAAAAATGCATTTACTATTCATGCCTTTCTGTATTTGATTTTGAGATTTTTATGCCCTAATATATGGTCAGTTTTTGTATAGGTTCCATGTACTGCCAAGAAAAAAATATATATTCCTTTTTTCTCACTCAATTTTCTCCAAAGGCCCATCATCCCTAACTTTTCTAGGCTTCCATTTACCTCCTTAACTTATTTCTTATTTATTTTGTGGTTTGATTTATCTAGTTCTGAGAGAGCAAGATTGACATCTCCCACTAGTATAGTTTTGCTGTTTAATTCTTCTTGCAGTTCTGTTAACTTCTCCTCTAGAAATCTGGATACTAAAATATTTGGTGTATATATGTTTAGTACTGATATTACTTCATTAAGTAATTACCTTAAAGTAAGATGTAGTTTCCTTCCTTATCTCTTTTAATTACATATACTTTTGCTTGATCTGAGATCATGATTGCTTCCCCTGCTTTTTTAAACCTAAGCTGAAACGTGATAGATTCTGCTCCAGCCTTTTACCTTTACTCTAAATGTATCACTGCTTTAAATGAGTTTATTGTAACAACAGTCTGCTATCTGCTTTTGTTTTATGGGAGAGTTCATCCCATTCACATTCACATTTAAAACTACTAATTCTGTATTTCCTGCCATCTTGTTTACCCCCAGTTAAAGTTTTCTCTTCCCTTTCCCCCTTTCCCTCCTCCTCAGTATTTTGTCACTGATAACTCCCTCCCTCAAACAGTCCTCCCCTTTTACAGCCCCTCCCTTTTTCTTATACCTTTCCCCTTCTACTTCTGTTTTCCCTTATATTAGCCTTCTCGATTCCTTTCTCCCTTCCCCTCCTATTTCCCTATAGAGTAAAACAAGCTTGTCTGTGAAGCTAAATGTGTGTGATATTCTTTTTCTGATACAAATCTGACAAGAGTAAAATTCACACAATGCTCATCCCTCTCCCCTCTTTCCCTCAATTGCTATAGGTCTTTTTTACCTCCTCATGAGATGTAATTTACCTCATTTTAACTCCAATTTCTCTTCTTCCAGTAGAATCACCTTTCCTCCTCTGGTTTCTTTTTTAAATCATCACAATAAAATCAAATTATATCTGCACCCTCTAAATATACCCATAAGAGAAATATAGATCTCAAGAGTTTAGTGTATTTTTCCATGTAGGGATATAAGCTTTATAACTTTTAAAAGAAAATTGTTTTTTTCTTTCTTTTATACCTTTTTATGCTTCTCTTGACTTCTGAATTTGAAGATCAAATTTTCTATTTAGCTCTGGTTTTTTGTGAGAAATAGATGAAATCCATCTGTTTCATTGAAGGTCCATCTTTTTCCCTAAAAGATGATGCTCAGTTTTGCTGGATAATTGATTTTTAGTTGCAATCCAAGTTCTTTTGCCTTTTGGAATAGCAGATTCCATTCCCTTCAATCTTTTAAATGGAAGCTTCTAGGTCTTGAGTAATCCTGATTGTGCCTTCTTGATATTTGAATTTTTTCCTTCTGGCTGCTTGCACTATTTTCTCCTTAATTTGATAATTCTGAAATTTAGCTAAGATGTTCCTTGGAATTGTCATTTTGGGATCTCTCAGGAGGTGACTGGTGAATTCTTTCAATAGCTATTTTACTTTCTGATGCTAGGATATCTGAGCAGTTTTCTTTGATGATTTCATAAAAGATGATATCTAGGCTCCTTTTTTAAATCATGGTTTTTGGAAAGTCCAGTAATTCTTAGTTTGTCTCTCTTAGATCTATTTTCCTGGTCAGATGTTCTTCCAATGAGATAATATACATTTTCTTCTATTTTTTCTTTTTTTTTTTTTTTTGGTTTTGGTTGACTGATTCTTGAAGTCTCATTGAGTCATTCACTTCCATTTGTTAAATTCTTAATTTTTAATAAATTATTTTCTTCAGTTAGGTTTTATCTCCTTTTGCATTTGACCAATTGAGATGTTTTGTTCATTGCATTTTTTTTCCCATTTCACAAATTCTGTTTTTCAGCAAATTGGTTTCTTTTTCATATCTATTTTGTAAGGAGTTATATGCTTTTTCCATTTCATCAAGTCTATTTTTAAGGAGTTTTCTTCAGATAATTTCTTTTTTTTCCCTTTTCCATAATCACTTGCAAAGATCTCATTTCCTTTTCCCATTTTTCTTCTAACTCTCTTTTAACATCCTTTTTGAATTCTTCCAAGAAAACCTTGTGAAATGAGGACCAACTCATTACATCCTTTGTGGCTTCATCTGGAACTGGCTTGCTTTTAGGATCCTCAGTGGTTGAAATTTGTTCTTCTCTTTCTCTATAAAAGTTGTCTATAGTCAAAGTTCCTTTTGCTTTTTTGCTCATTATTTTGTTGTTTTTAAGGGTTGAGGTTTACTTTTAAGGCAAATGGGTGAAACCAGCTTTAGTTTGCCCTCAGGCCAAAGTTGCTGAGTGACTTCCCTTTCTGGGTAGGCGTGGCCAGGTCCTGTTTTTCTGGAGTTTTGGGGTCCAGAGGCTCACAATTTGCCTTCTGTTTTTGCTTTGGGTGTCTCAAAGGAAATCTGCTGAACCACTGTCTTGTAACTAGAACAGAGTAGCCTAAGAGTCTCACAATAGATTCTCTAGTGAACTGATGCTGCAGTGTCCTGACTCCCTATCCCAGCTCCTTCCCCTGCGGCTCCCTGCTCTGCAGTCTGAGCTCAAGAGCCTCTCTCCTGTCCAATTGAAACAGACCTTTTCTGAAGTTTTTCCAAAATATCTTCTTCTGAAATTTGTTGTACTCCAAATATTTGTATGTTCTGTCACTCCAAAATTAGTTCAGAGACTTAATCTGCTGTTGATTTGAGGGAAGCTTAGAGGAGGTCACATGGAGACATGTCTACTTTCTACAACCTTGACTCCTCAATTTTCTATTTCAGTTGATCTCAAGTCCAAGAGGCTTTTTGTAAGTGCTCATAAAAGACTTTAAAAAGGCAAATAAGAGAGGTAGAAGAAAACATGAGAAAGGAAATGAGAAGTATACAGAAGTTAACAGATTGGAACAACAAGGAAAAAATTGAAGAAAACAACTCCTTAAAAAGTAAAATTAACAAAATAAAAAAAAAAAGAGATACAAAAGCTAACTGAAGAAAATCACACATTAAGAACTATAACAGGGTTAATAGAAATTATTGATTCTGAGACACCAAGTAGCAATCAAACAAACTAAAAAGAATTTTTAAAAATGGAAGAAAATGTAAAATATCTTTTTAGAAAAACAGCTGACCTGAAAAATAGAACGAGAAGAGATAATTTAAAATTATTGACCTATCTGAAGGTCATGACCAAAAAAAGAGTCTGGATAGCATTCTTCAAGAGATCATTAAGGAAAACTTTCCTAGTATTCCAGAAACAGGAAGGAAATTGCTGTGAAAGTTCAGAACTACAATCTCAAGAAAAAAATTCTGCAAACTGCGAGACGAAAATAATTCAAATATCAAGGCTGAATAACCAGTATTACCAAGGATCTGGGAGCATCTACATTAAGGGATCAGAGGGCCTGGAATACCATATTCCAGAAAACAAAGAATCTAGGGTTACAACCAAAAATTAACTACCCATCAAGTTTCAGCATCATCTTTCAGGGGAGGAAGTGGAGCTTCAATGAAGTAAGAGACTTTCAATAATTTCTATTGAAAAAAACAGAACCAAACAGAACATTTAATCTACAATCATGGGACTCAAGGGAAGAATAGAAATGTAAATGGGAAAATATATATTGTAGTGTTTTTTGTTCGGTTCTCTTGGGGGTTTCTGGGAGCAGCTTTCATTTCAGTTCGGTAATCACCACGAGAGTAGCCAAGTGTTAAAGTCCAAATTCTTTATTAGATAATAATAATAATAATAGCCCCTTCCTGGGGCTGGGCAGCTTTCTGAAGAGCCTTTCAGACCAGCCTTGGTTTCAGTGGAGAAATGCAGGAGGAGAGCCTGCCACCAGGAGCCTGACTGAAGGTGGAAATGAATCTCTGTCTCCTTGGCTCTAAGAGCTTGAGCTCCTGCTTGTCTTCTCTGTCCTCTCAGTTCATGCTTATATGCTCCATACTGAGTATAAACCAATCATTATATCTCTAGGAAACCATTATTATTAATCACCATGCTAAACTAGATAACCATTGTATCATCAATTCCACTTAGCTAGTACCTTGTAAGAATACTTGTTTCAAGTTCAGAGTTCTGGCCCATAACAATATATAATATTTAAAGGTAAACTGTTTACATATCTAGATGAGAAAACATTATCTAAAATTCTTGAGAAGTGTATCTGTCAATGGGGGAGATAGAGGGTGTCATCACATAGACTGAGAATGAGGTTCTGAATGGTCTCTGATATGATAACATCAAAGAAAAAGATATTAAGGGGTGGGGAAAGAACTTTACTGGAAAACGAGGAAAGATGAGATAACATGGGATCACTAGTTCACATGAAGTACAAATGATCTATTACAATTGAGGGAAGCAAGGGAAGGGAATGAGCCTTCTGAAGCTTGATCTCATCAATTTTGCCTCTCAGAGGGAATAACTTAATTATTCAATTTGGTTTTAGAAATTTTTCTAACCTTATAAAGCAGTAGGAGGAGAAAGAGGAAAGAAAAGGAGGAGCAGGTTAGAAGGGAGAACAGAAGCAATAGGGGAAAGGTAAGATAAGAAGGAAATGGATGATAGAAAATAAGGTAGTTTAAAAAAAACATGACCAAGGACACAGTAAAAAGAGAAAACAAAAATAAATAAGGGGAGAAAATAGGATAAAGGTAAATACAGAGCTGTTTATCATAACTGTGAATGTGAATGGAATGAACTCTCCCAATAAAACAGAAGCTAATAACAAAGTGTATCAAAAAACACAATCTTACAATTTATTGTCTACAAGAAACACATTTGACACATAAAGATATATAGAGAGTAAAGATAAAAGGCAACATAGAATTTATTATGCTTCAGCTGAAGTAAAAAAAAAAAAAAAAAAAAAAACAAGCAGGAGTAGCAATTCTGATCCCAGGTAAAGCAAAAGTAAAAATAGACTTATTAAAAGATAAAGAAGGAAAATACATCATGATAAAAGGTATCATAAAAAATGAAGTAGCAATGATATTAAATATGTATGCACCAAGTGGTAGAGTAGGTAAATTCCTAGAGAAAAGTTTAAGCCAGTTTATAGGAAGAAATAGACAGTAAAGCTATAGTAGTGAGGGACTTCAACCTTCCCCTCTTAGAATCAGACAAATCTAAACACAAAATAGACACGAAAAAAACTAGGGAAGTTAATAGGAATCCAAAAACCTAGATATGATTGAACTCTGGAGAAAACTGAAAAAGGACAAATAGGAATCCACCTTTTTCACAACAGTACATTGCACCTACACAAAAACTGACCATTTATTAGGGCATAAAAACCTCACAATCAAATGCAGAAAGGCAGAAATAGTAAATGCTTCCTTTTCTGACCACAATGCAATGAAATTTTCTTCGATAAAGGACCAGGGAAAAATAAACTAAAAGCCAATTGGAAATAAAATAAGCTAATTCTAAAGAATGAATGGGTCAAACAACAAATCACAGAAACAATCCATAACTTCATCTAAGAAAATGACAATAATGAGACAACATACCAAAACTTGTGGGATGCAATCAAAGCAGTTCTTAGGAAAAAATGTGTACCTCTAAATAGCTACATAAATAAAATAGACAAAAAGGAAGTCAATGAATTACTCATGCAACTAATAGACCTAGAAAAAGAACAAATTTTAAAAACCCAATTAAATACCAAATTATAAATTTTGAAACTCAAATGAAAGATTAATAAAATAGAGATTAAGAAAAACTATTGAGTTAATAAGCAAAACTAAGAGTTGGTTTTATGAAAAAAAACTAACTAAATAGATAAACCTTTGGTTAATTTGATCAAAGAAAGGAAATAATAAAATCAAATCACCAGCATCAAAAATGAAAGGGGTGAGCTCACCACCAATGAAAAAGAAATTAAAGCTATAATTGAGATATTTTGTACAACTCTATGGCAGCATATCTGACAATCTAACCAAAATGGATGAATATTTAAAAAATATAAATTGCCCAGGTTACCAAAGAGGAAATAGAATACTTAAATAGTTTGGTTTTGGTTTGTTTGTTTTGTTTTGTTTTTTTACCAAATTTTTACCAAACATTTAAAGAAAAATTAATTCCAATACTATGTAAACTATTTGGAAAAACAGGTAAAAGAGATTACTACCAAATTCCTTCTATAACACAAATATGACACTGATACCTAAACCAGGAAGGTTCAAAACAGAGAAAGTTAATTACAGACTAATCTCCCTAATGAATATTGATGCAAACATGTTAAATAAAAAATTAGCAAAGAGATTACAACAATTTATCAGGAGGATTATAAATGACCAAGTGGGATTTATACCAGAAATGCAGGATAGGTTCAATATCAGGAAAATAAACTATTTCCATAATCGACCATATTACTAACAAAACCAACAGAAATCATATGATAATCTCAATAGATGAAGAAAAAAAGAACTTTTGACAAAATATAGCACCCATTCCTAGAGACCATACTAGAGAACACAGGGATAAAGAAAGCTTTCCTTAAAATAATAAGCAATATCTCTCTAAAACCTATAACAGCATTAATTGTAATGGAAAGATACTGGATGAATTCCAAATAATATCTGGGGTGAAACAAAGATGACCATTATCACCACTATTATTCAACATTGTACTGGAAATGTTTGCTTTAGCAATAAAAAAAAAAAAAAGAAATTAAAGGAATTAGAATAGGCAATGAGGAAATAAAACTATCATTCTTTGCAGAGAATATGACAATATATTTAGGGAATCCTAGAAAATCATCCAAAAACTCACTGGAAACAATGAACAACTTTAGCAAAGTTGAAGGATATAAAATAAACTCACATAAATCATAAGTGTTTCTATATTTCTGACAAAGCCCATAACCAAGAGGTAGAAAGAGAAATTCCATTTAAAATTACTTTAGGTGATAAAATTATTTGAAGGTCTACTTGCCAAAACAAACCCAATCACTATATGAACACAATTACAAAACAAGTAAAGTCAGATCTAAACAATTGGGAAAATATTGTTCATGGCTGGGCTGGGCTAATATAAGAAAAATGACAATTATGACTAAATTAGCCTACTTGGTCAGTGCCATACCAATCAAACTCCCAAAACATTATTTTTGAACTAAAAATAATAATAATAATAATAACCAAATTCATCTGGATGAAAAAAAAGTCAAGAATATCAAGGGCAAGAAAAAAAGGACAAAAGATGATGGCTTAGCAGTACCAAACCTAAAACTATATTATTATAAAGCAGCAATAATCAAAAACATTTGGTATTGACTAAGAAATAAAGTGGTAGATCAGTAGAGTAGATTAGATATACATGACACAATAATCAAAGTCTATAGCAATCTAGTAGTTGATAAATCCCCAACTCCAGTTTCTGGAATATGAACTCCCTATTTGACAAAAATTGCTTGGAAAACTGGAAAAAAAAATAAATCAGAAACTGAGTATAGACCTATATCTCACACTGCACACCAAAATAACATCAAAACAGATACATGATTTGGGCATAAAGGCTTTAAATAAAAGGAAGGATTTCAGTGGTTCATAAAGGGAAGAAAAGGCATTCCAGCTTTTGAAAACATTTAAGTAAATCTATCGAGTTAGGAAATGGAAGGAAAAAATTGAGAAATATGTAGTTGTATTTATAACTATTAAAATAGATATGAACAAGGCAAACATACCCTTAAACTATGTAATGACAAATTAAGTTGGACAAAGGAAAAGAAAACTTAAGATATAAGGGGGTTATACATAGCCCTAAAAGAGGGAAGGAGAACCCAAAGATTGGACCTTGTTGGTAGAAACTACTGCAAGGAAAAAT
Organism: Sarcophilus harrisii; assembly: GCF_902635505.1. Classification (NCBI taxonomy): domain Eukaryota; kingdom Metazoa; phylum Chordata; class Mammalia; order Dasyuromorphia; family Dasyuridae; genus Sarcophilus; species Sarcophilus harrisii. The sequence goes on from NC_045428.1 coordinate 368,082,765, forward strand.
GTTTGTGGCAGCCCTTTTCATAGAGTCAAGAAACTGGAAACTAAGTGAATACCCATCAGTTGGAGAATGGCTGAATAAATTATGGCATATGAATATTATGGAATATTATTGTTCCATAAGAAACATGATTTCACAGAGGTCTAGAAAGACTTACATGAGCTGATGCTAAGTGAAATAATAGAACCAGGAGATCATTGTACACAGCAACAAGAAGATTATACAAAGAACAATTCTGATGGACGTGGCTCTTTTCAACAGTGAGATGATTGAGGCCAGTTTTAATGATCTTGTGATGAAGAGAGCCATCTACACCCAAAGAGAGGACTATGGGAACTGAATGTGGATCATAATATAACATTCTCATTCTTTTTGTTGTTGTCCATTTGCATTTTATTTTCTTATTCATTTTCTTTCCTTTTTGATATGATCTTTCTTGTGCAGCAAGATAATTGTACAAATATGTTTGCATCTATTGGATTTAATATATATTTTAACATGAATAACACATGCTGGATTACTTGCCATCTAAGGGAGAGGGTGGGAGAAAGGAGGGGAAAATTTGGAACACAAGGCTATGCAAGGATCAATGTTGAAAAATTATCTATGCATATGTTTTGAAAATAGAAAGCTTTAGTAATAATAATAAAAAGGAAAGAAAAAGAAACTACTACAAGGAAGATCATATAATAGCATGAGAGGAAATAGTCAAACCAGGATAGAAGTGACTCATCAGATGTGTATCTTCCAACAAGAGATAAATATCTAATATCTTCCTATTTTGAGCAAATATTTTTACTAAATAGGTACTAAACTCAGTTCTTTCTACTCTGCTAGAGTACAAATTCTGTCAGTATCCTCTAAATGTTGATGCCCTGGATAAAAAAAAAAAAAACCTTATTTGCCCTAGGCAAAACACAACTTCAGGTAGTAGTCTCTTTTTCCTGGATTTTGGCATGCATAAAAGTGAAACAGGTAATATGATAAAACAAAAAAAAATAATAATAATAAGAAAAAGGAGAGGAAACAAGCATTGATTAAGTGTCTACTATATGCTAGACATTGTCCTAAATGATTTCTATATTATTATTTGATCCAACAATAACCTTAGGAGATAGGTTCTATTATTATACCCATTTAGAGTTGAGGAAATTGAGGCAGCTGGGTATTAAGTGAATTGCCTAGGGGCAAAATAGAGCTAGTAAAAAGAGGTAGTAACTTCTGAGATAGGATTTAAACACAGGTTTTCCTGACTCCAGGTCCAGCAATCTATCTACTAGGCTACCTAGCAGCTTCTAGAATATCAGATATTTGTTTTAGAAGACCTAGTTTCATTTCTTAGCAATATAATTTCCTAGCATCATTAACTCATACAGATAATTTATTTTTTCTGAGCCTCACTTCCCTCATTTATCAACTAAATTGGATGGACTAGATAATCTCAAAAATTCCTTCTATCTTTAAGTCCAAGATAAAGTTTTATCTTTAAGTTTTTTTTTTTAATTTTACTTACATTTCATTTTTAAAAATTAAAGACAAAAACTTAAGTAATTCTGATTCAAATAAATGTATACTCACAAAAACAAATTCATATGACTATTATACATAAAGGGCATATAGATGGACTTATGCATTATAAATGGATCAATGATAATTAGAAAGATAGTAGATAAATTAGAGAGAGAGAGAGAGAGAGAGAGAGAGAGAGAGAGAGAGAGAAGAGAAAGACCAAGAAAGACAGGAACAGAGATAGTAAGAGTGATGGGGGAGATAGAGAAGGAGGGGAGAAGAGAGGGGGAGAAAGAAGGGAAGGAGGGAGGAAGAAATAAATAGAGAAGGAGATGGAGGAAGGGAGAGAGGGAGAGAAGGAAGCAAAGAGAGAAGAAAAAAAACAAAACTGCCAAATAGGTTGGAGTAAAATTTTGTAGGAAGACCTTGAATTCTAGGCCAAAAATTTCTTTTGATCCTGGAATCAAAGAATATGACTAAAAGTTTTTGAGGAAAAGACTGATGTGATAAGACTTGTTGAGAAATTATTTTGCTAATAGACTAGTCATGAATTGGAGAAGAGAGAAACCAAAAGGCAAGAACAACTCAAATTCTTATGGCACCGTGAAATATCTCCGAGGAATTTGACAGGTTAACTACAGGGTTCAGAAATCATTTGGTACATTTAAAAAGGCTTTAATAGTGACCAAGAAATTTCCTTTCAAAAAGTCTATTTAAACATCATGGGATTGAGAGTAGTGACTAAATCCCAGAAAATGGATTTTGAAATGCTTCTCCCTTTTTTTGGTAGAGATTTGGCAAACTAAGAATATAGAATGTGATGTATGTCAGTTGTCAAAGTTACTATTTTGGTTGGTTTTGCCAAAAACTAACAACCAAACACTTTTTTTTTGTTTATGTAATGGAAGACTCAACGAGGAGAGGCTCTGTTCTAAGCTGTCTTCTAATTCTATACTTATTTTTAGTATTTTCTGTTCTGAGGATCTTTCCAGCTTGAGCATAACTGATTCTATGATTTTCATTTCATTTATGATGGAGAATGATAGGAAAGGGACTTGTAATAGTACATATTCTCTAATGGTTCTGATTATCTAATGGGGCCTAATGATTCTAGTTATCTAACCCTACCTAAAAAGTAGGGTGGAGGTTAGGAAGACTGTTGGGCTTTTCACATCAAATATTTTGTTTGTTGAATACAGTTTTTTGAGAAAACACTTATCCTAAAGGAAGAAAAGCTTCTATACCCACCAACTTTCAAACATCAACAAAATCAACTAAATAACAAAAACACTCTAGAATTAAATCTTGTGTAGTAAAATAAATTTAGCTTTTAGAAAAAAAGATTGATATAAAAGCAAAAGACAACTACTATAGTATCGGACCCTGCTGAGAGGGAGTACACAGGCAACCTCAACTTTTAGTGCACAATAAGTTTTCTGCCTCGTTGCAGAAACACCCTTGTTGAGTAAGTAGCAAGGATTTGTGACCATGGGAATGGGTTTGATCTGAGGGTCACAGAATAATTGCTTGTAAGCAGGGATGCCTTAACAGGGCCTCTCACCTGTGAACTAATTGCTAGATTGCTGGATTGACTCTCTTCCTATTGGCAAATACCATTCATATGCAAAGCTCATGAGTTGCTTCTGTGAATGGTGATTGGAGATTGCCTACTATTCATGTGCTGATCACACTTACAAAAATGTATATCAACAAAGCTGTGTTGCATAATAAACTGGAGTTCTTTTCACACTCTATGAGTCTCTTGCCTCATTCATCTCCTCTGAGATTAAAAGGCTCATATACTTTGAGCTCTTAAGATGGCCGCAACAACTGGTGTCTGAACAGGGACTTGAAACAGTTCCAGAGTGATCACTTTATGGTCAAGCACTGCTATGTGATCAAGACAACCTCCAAGAGGACACCATCGAGTCCACTGAGCTTCACTGTTTCCAGATTAGGCAGAGTGTGGTGGAGATGTTAAGTAACCTAATGGGACAGAAAATAGGCACCCTACTCCCTTCAGACAGGAAAGTATATGTCAGGACTATATATAAATGTATAAAAGAGAAGGGGTGCACAGTTCAATTAGAAGACATTAGGAAGTTCCTGAACATTGCTTACAAAGTTTCTCCATGGTTACCTTAAGAGGGCTGTTATAATTGTGAGAGATGGATTGTTTTCAGTGAACAGCTCACCACTTATGATAAGCAATGCCCAGGAAAAATACAAAAAAGTCATTTTACAATATATAATCTCATTAAACAAAGTCTGAAATCAGAACCAGAAAAGGAGGTCAGGAAATTTATGACTGGAGCACAGACAGGCCAGTCTCTTAGCAGTAGATGTCCCTTTCCTGAGCCGAAGGAGGATGATATTGAATGGCCTCCCTCCCTTTACCACCTTCGGCCCCACCTTATTCTTGTATCTATCCAAACCTACAGCCTTTCAAAGGGTCTTCTAACATAAAGTCTAAGAATGAAATCTGGATAACAGAATTTTCAGAACAGTCTTGGTTGAATGCTGCTCAGGTTGCCGCAAGAGCAAACATGAACTTATATTTTGAGCAACTTAATGGCAGGAGTAGCAGGCAGTAAAGAAGGCTTTGATGTCCACTGAGCCAGTAAACTGGCAAAAATGCAGAAAGACAGAGACCGTTTTTCCCTTTAATAATAGATGGGTTACATATTAACTTATGTGGTAGGGATATTTTACACCAATTAGGGATGAAAATCACCACAGATTTTTAGGAGAGGTCATTACTGTTGTGGCTTCCATTGATCCAAAAATTACTTGGACTACCAACACATTGGTAAAAGTAGAGCAATGGCCCCTGACCTAAGAAAAAACAGCTGCTTTACATCAATTAGTACAAAAACAATTACAGTTAGCACATACTGAGAAAACAAAAAACCCATGGAACTCCCCCGTATTTATTATAAAGAAAAAATCTGGTAAATAGAGAATGTTAATGGATTTGAGACAAATAAACTCAATTCTGGAAGATATAAGTTCTTTACAGGCTGGTTTGCTATCCCCAAACATGATCCCCAGGGAATGACCCTTATTGCTTTTACTTTATTCTCCTTCACCCTGAGGACAGGGATAAATTTGCTTTTTCAGTACCAACATAAAATTCTCCAAGACCTATAGGGCTGGCAACTAACCCCAGAGGTGACTGACCAAATGGTACATGGCAAATGGATATTATGCATATGGGGAAAACATACATTCATGTTACAGTTGACACTTATTCAGGCTTTGTATCTGCATCATCTCAACAAGGGGAAGCTGCTTCATGTCATGGGCTGAAACTAAGTTGATACACTGAGGTCTGAGTACTTAAGGCTAATTATCAATTGGACAATTCCAATTAGCCTATGCTTGGAGAAAGAATGACCTTGCCCACTACTCTGTGCTGGCTGGATCTGTTGGGCATAGAAATACTTAGTGGAGGGATTAGAGGGTGGAGTAGGACAAGTCAGTGTGACTCACTGGCTTGTAGAAGTAGAAGAAAGTAGAGATTCCTGTATACACTCTCTCTCCTCTCCCTTTGACAAAGAATAAAGATCAAGGACTTTTGCTTATCCTGACTATGGATGATTCTAAAGTATCCAGGATACTAATGCGGTCTTCACAGCTTCACATGTAATAAATTTCTTATTTCACTGTTTTGCCTCTATGAGTATCCCACCCACCATCAGGCTTTGTATCTGCATCATCTCAACAAGGGGAAGCTGCTTCATGTCATGGGCTGAAACTAAGTTGATACACTGAGGTCTGAGTACTTAAGGCTAATTATCAATTGGACACATCAAAGCCCACCATCAAGACTGATAATGGACTTCCATATAACTCAAAAACATTAAACAGTTCTTACCGGAATTCTCCATACATATTTTTGAGATTCCTTACAACCCTATGGAAGAGGTCATTGTAAAAAGGACTAATCAGACTCTTAAGAAATTTATCAAAAAACAATAAGAGGGAGATGGAAGTAGGGTCATTCAAAAAGATATATAGTGTACACAATAAATTACTTAAAATTTGATTCAAATGATTTGTCCAGCTATGAAATACTCTCTAGTGAACATAGAGAATCATTCAAAAATAACACCCCATCTTCATTAAGAAAGCCCCCTACGAATGAGACCATGATAATGAAAAAGGGTCCTGGAGGATGAGGGGAGCTCTATAGCATTGTAATGTGGGGGCCAGGATATGCCTGTATCTCCACAGGAGAAAATCAGCAGTGGATTCCCACCAGACATCTCAAAGTTGTGCATAAAACTGAAGAGGAAGAGAGGGAAGAAGAGGCGACTGTCCAAAAGGAGAAGTGCCCCTAAGAGAGCTAACAAGATGTGGGTTACATACAATTAGCATTGGCAATTGAAGCCAAAAGGTGGGCTATGGACCCACCATGGCCCAGGATTGTCTAGTGGGGAGATAGGATATTATGTTACACATGCTGGGCATAGAGGGAATGACCTGTCATAGTGACACCCTCATCCACGCAGGAGGGTTGCAAGCAGTATGTCTGCATAAAGGGATCAACAGTCTGATCTCCATACACCACAACCGTCCATGGGACACATTCTTGTCGCTCAAGAATTGGGCCGGCAGTTTGGCACAAGGAAAAATATCTTGGGCCCTGGTTTTTGGACAAATGGCACAAGAATTGTATACCAGTTCTATTTTAAAACCTTTCTGGGAGGGAAATATGCATTTATGTGGGGAGACTTTGTAACTGTTACCAAAGAAACATTAGATTTTTACAATGTTACTTGTTGGAATTGTATACTGAAATTGAAAATCAGACTGTATTTGTGATCACTTGATCTCATGTATCAATGCTTCCTGCCAAAAGTGAGAAATGGTAGCGTACTAAGATTGATCATATGTTTAATGCCATAACAGAAAAGAAGGAAACAGACCTTAGTCACATTAAAAAAAAGAGATGTATCAGCTGTGTCATATTAGGTATCACTATGTTGGTTTCACTTATAGTTTCATCAGTTTCTCTTGTAATGTCCATATCTAATGCACAAAATAGTATAGTACAAGCTGTACCACATGATTAAAGATTTAAGGGAAATATCATTGGAAATAGGAGCAGAAGAAGAGTTATTGAAACTTTAGGCTCCATTACAATGTGACTATATACAAAGGCTTATGTAATCCTTTTGCTATATAATTATGGACAAGATTGTGATTGGGACAGTATTAAGAGGCATTTGAATGAATGGTCAAAGGATATGAACAGACAATTTTCAGATGATGAAATTGAAACTATTTCCACTCATATGAAAAGGTGTTCCAAATCATTATTAATCAGAGAAATGCAAATTAAGACAACTCTGAGATACCACTACACACCTGTCAGATTGGCTAAGATGACAGGAAAAAATAATGATGAATGTTGGAGGGGATGCGGGAAAACTGGGACATTGATACATTGTTGGTGGAGTTGTGAACAAATCCAACCATTCTGGAGAGCAATCTGGAACTATGCCCAAAAAGTTATCAAACTGTGAATACCCTTTGACCCAGCACTGCTACTACTGGGCTTAAACCCCAAGGAGATACTAAAGAAGGGAAAGGGACCTGTATGTGCCAAAATGTTTGTGGCAGCCCTGTTTGTAGTGGCTAAAAACTGGAAAATGAATGGATGCCATCAATTGGAGAATGGTTGAGTAAATTGTGGTATATGAATGTTAAGGAATATTATTGTTCTGTAAGAAATGACCAGCGGGATGAATACAGAGAGGCTTGGAGAGACTTACATGAACTGATGCTAAGTGAAATGAGAAGAACCAAGAGATCATCATATATTTCAACAACGATAGTGTATGAAGATGTACTCTGATGGAAGTGGATTTATTTGACAAAGAGACCTAATTCAGTTTCAATTGATCAATGATGAACAGAAACAGCTACACCCAAAGAAAAAAACACTAGGAAATGAATGTAAACTGTTTGCATTTTTGTTTTTCTTCCCGGGTTATTTTTACCTTCTGAATCCAATTCTCCCTGTGCAACAAGAAAACTGTTTGGTTCTGCACACATATATCGTATCTAGGATATACTACGACATATTCAACATATATAGGACTGCTTGCCATTTAGGGGAGGGAGTGGAAGGTGGGAGGGAAAAATCGGAACAGAAGTGAGTGCAAGGGATAATGTAAAAAAAATTACCTTGGCATGGGTTCTGTCAATAAAAAGTTATTATAATAAAAAAAATAAATTAAAAAAGAGGCATTTGAATGGTTTATTTCTCAATAACAAAAAAACTGCCGAAAAACTCAAACATTGGTTTGATAATACTTTTTCATGATGGTTAAAATTAAAATCATGGATTGTCCTGTGTGTTGTTATGTTGTTATTGCTTTCTCATTGGCCTGTAATATTAGAATGCTTTTATAAATCTTTTTTCATCATCCTTTCAGACTGCGCAGCTCAAGAAAGGACTTTTTAATTTAAAAGATAAAAAGGAAGGAAGAATTGCTAGAGCATGTGACACTGCTGAGAGGGAGGAAAGAGCTATCCCAACCTTTAGTGCACAATAAGTTTTCTGCCACATTGTAGAAACACCCTTGTTGAGCAAGGAGCAAGGATTTGTAACCATGGGAACAGGTTTTGGTCTGAGGGTCACAGTTTGGTAAACTGAGATGCCTTAATAAGACCTCTTGCTTGTGAGCGAGTTGCTAGATTCCTGGATTGGCTCTCTCCTCCCATTGGCAGATATCATGCATACGCAAAGCCCACAAACTAAATGGTGATTGGGGATTGCCTACTGTTCATGTGCTGATCTTGCTTGCAAAAATATATATCAACAAGGCTGTGCTGCATTAATAAACTGGACCTCTTTTCACACTCTATGAATCTCCTGCCTCATTCATCTTGCTTCTGAGATCAAAGTGTTCATATACTTTGAGTCTTAAGGCAGCCGCAACAAACATCAATAAAACTTTTTTTTATTGTTAACAGAATAATTGTTAACAGAACCTAGCATTGAAATATTTCCTAAGTTTCTGAAAATAATGATTTTTTTTCTTTTGCTTTGGATATCAATGCCAGGAAAGAAGTATGCTGGGTGACAAAAGATGCTAGATAGCATATTTTCTCTACAAAGGCAAAAAAGAATGATGGAGAAATGCAGACTCTTGACTGTCACTGGAATTCTATTAATAAAATGTAATATAAAATTTAAGAAGGAATCAAATGCCTGAAAAATAACTAGTAATAATTACTAACATTTATATAGCACTTTAAGATTTATAAAGGATTTCACAAATATTACATCCATTTATGCTCACAACAGCCTTGGAAGTTATATGACTTCCTCAGAATCTCAAAAAAGTAGGTGGATTAGACTAGATTTAAACTCAGATCTTCTTGCCTAGAGGTTCAGTATTCTATTCACTGTATAACTTATTTCTATCCTATATCATAGCAAGGTAATGAATGAAGGATATTAATATAATTGAGCAGCTAGGTAGTATTGTGTCCAGAGTAGCTCTCTGGGGGATCTCTGGACCAGCCTTGATCTTAGTGGAGGAGTGAAGAAGGCAAGAGAGCCATCAGAATGATCAAAGATGGAGAGGCTATATTTTCAGTCCTCTCAGCTCTTAAATACCTCAATATGATTATATCATTACAGCACACTAAGTATGTGCAAACTAGAGAACCATTATCTCATCAATCACACTAAGTGTGTACTAACTATAAGCACCCTGTTATGTAAAGTACCTCTTGCTGTAAGTATCCCTTCCTTCAAGTAAACACAGGTGGTCATGCCCTCCTTTACTTCTCAGGAAAAGGTTAAAACATCAAAGGGAAGTGATCATGCCCTCCCTGACTTCTCAGGAAAGGAGGTGGGCATCAAAGGGAATGGGGAGCCAAACCAGATATTGTCAGCAGAGTTTCCCCACTATCTGCAGCCCTCTACAAGATGGTACTGTGAATAGAGTGCCAAGCAGGAAGATTCATCTTTGTATGTTCAAATCTGGCCTCATACATTTACTCCTTGTCTGACTGTGGGCAAGTAATTAAATCCCATTTACCCCAGTTTCCTCAGCTGTAAAGTGATGGCAAACCACTCCAGTATCTTTGCCACAAAAACCCCAAATAGGGTCATGAAGTGTTGGATACCACAACATGAATGTAACTATCATCACTTTCCATAACTATGTATGGTAAGATGTGACATTATGACATTTACTAATAGACATAGTTACAATATATAGTATATCCAGATCTATAAAGGGACACACATATAGTATACTCAGAACTATAAAGAACACAAATTATCAACACAAATTATCATACTTTGGGGGCTCACTAGGGATGCTAACTTTCAGATCAGGATGATTACCATTTTAACCATCTTAGAACACACCAAACTTCCCACCCATCATTGGAGAAATATATTCTTTCTTCAAACTATCCTGTCTCACCTCAATTACACTAGGATCTAGGCCAACTGAAACATGTTATATGTTGGTGGTGAAATCTGATCATACTCTTTCAAATTCTGACAGAAGAGATACCTTAAAGTGAGTGAATTGAGAACTTAGATAATTACAATCAACATGCCTCCCACGTGGAAAGCTGTGAAACTCATCATCCCCTTTCTGTGGTGTTGATGCAATACATTTAATTTTGTGCCCATTCTTAGGTTTCCAGGATGTTGTCTAGGAAAAAATGTCTAGACAGAATGGAATGAGAACTTCTCATTCCAAGTGCAGAGGATTTGAAATGGGAAAAGATGAATATAGAAGGAATAGCTGTTCATCCTAAAACGGAAAGTTCTTTGTGATTAGATATCTCCTTAACTGTACACTAAGGGAATCTGACCAGAATGATCTCTAAGTTTTCTTTTTAGCCTGTTTCTGAATCACTGTGTTTCTTATTTTGAGAAATTCCAGGCAGAATTCCTATAATCTGCTCACTCAAATTAATCTTATTAAGGCACAGTATTGACTATGTCATTTTTCCCACACTATCTCTCTAGAATAAACAATAATGGCTCCCTATTACCTTCAGGATCAAATATAAAATCCTTTGTTTGACTTTTACTTTCTTTTCCCCTTCTTATTTTTCCAGTCATTGTCCAGGCATTAGAGGGGCATTGCCTCAGACAAACTGAGGACTTGAAAAGACTTTAAATTAGGAAGACCAAGGTCATCCACTGCATCCAGACCATCACCACTCATGTTAATGTTTGTTTTGCCACACTACTCTTGACGACTCTGGAGGAAAGAGTAAGACTGATAACTTTACATAGTCCTGAGTCACTTAAATTTAATTCATCAACAAGTCAACACAGCACCCTTGTGATGTCACTGATCCTCTGAGGATGAAGAATGGACAACAATCTTACTCTCTTCTATCTACCCAGCATTTCAGTGACACTGTTCTCCTTACTGGTCCTTCCCATACCTATTTCAAGCATTTTATTAACTGCCCCCATGTTTGTAATTCCCGTCTTCCTGATTTCCCTGACTTGTTTCAAGCCTCAGCTAAAAGCAAACCTCCTACAACAAATTTTAATCCTTCATAAATCTATGCCTTCCCTTGTAGACTCTCTTCTAATTAATCTATATATAACTTGTTTGTAGATGTTTACATATTGTCTATCCCCATTAGATTGAAGTAGATTTGAATGTAGGGACTATTTTTTATTGTTTTGTTTTTCTTTTCCTTTTTTTTTCTGCCATTTTATCACCAATTAGCACAGTGCCTGACATAAGTGCTTAATAAACATTTGTTAATTTGACTTCCATACCTGCAGCATATTTATCACATCAATTATGGCATAAGAAAGAGTCTTTACAAATATGAACTCTGCTGCTCTTCTAGAGTTTTCAGAATATACTAACAACTTTGTCAGAAGTTCAGAATACCCTAACAACTTTTTAGAAGGAAAAAAAAAAACCTGAGCATTATTAAATACTCTAAAACAAATCAGACTATGATAGGATGATATGCTCATAGGTGATAGAATTGGAAGGGACCTTAGAGATCATGTATTCTGATTACCTCATTTTTCATACAAAGAAACCAAAGCCAGTATTAGGAAGTGATATACCTTTGGTAACACAGTTAGGAAATACTCAATCCAATACTTACAATCCAATATTTTTTCTAATACCAGTAGTATATCATGAAAACCAGCGAGGTATAACATCTCTTTCATAGCATAATACAAAGGATCTATATATTTATTGGGTACAAAATTATAATATGCTACTCTGTATTATGTTTTTCAATATGATATATAGATTTCTGCAGTCAAGAACCATGGATTATAGCCCATCTCCACCTTATTTTACAATAAAAAAAAAAAATGAGTTTCAAAGACATTCAGTGACTTGCCCATAGACACATAGCTTCAAAGAGACATATGTGGAATTTAGATAAGGTCTTCCCTGTCTCCAACTATTACACTCTATCCACTATACCACACTGGATTATTGCTTTGAATTTTACTAGAATTTTATGTATTTTATAATACATAATAATGTATTAATAATGTATTTTATACATTACAAAATAATAATGTATTTTATAATTTTTTCTTCCACAAGATATAGTGTGAAATACAACTGAAAATGTAGTTCTCATGAACTGAATAAAGTCTCATATCCCCAGAACTTTTCATATGTTCCACTGGCAAATGGGGATTCTTTCAAAGAAAAATATAAGAGCGAACATGGTATTAGCCTGCACCTCTCATATACCAGGAACTATGTTTATGATTAATATAGATTTTTATACCAAATCTTGGAGCAATTGAACAGCAGTTTAAAAAAAGGAAGCATCCTTGGATTTTTCATGTATAGTTTTAGAACAAACATGTTGAAGTAACATATAAGTTTAAATAAAAATCATGGGTGGCAGACAATAAAGTTGTGTCTGAGTGACTTTGACTCTAATATTCTGCTATTCGGCAGTCAGTCAGTCAGTCAATCAATAATCATCTGTTAAGTACCTATTGTATGCCACACCCTTTGCTAAATGCTGGAATAAGTGTTGAATGTTGTCATTGCTTCAATAAAAAATAACATATTGTGCAAGAAGATGTCTTTGTGCAAAAAAAAAAAAAAATGATGCCCCTAAAAATAATTCCTAATCCCTGCTCCACTCTCTCTCTCTCTTTCTCTGTTTCTCTCTCTCTCTCTCTCTCTCTCTCTCTCTCTCTCTCTCTCACACACACACACACACACACAAAATCCTTTTCTTATTACAAAAACAAATTTTTAAAAAACTATACATAAGCAAAAGAAATCAACACCTTGGACCTGTCTAACATTTCAATATGTCATTGGCAGAAAGAAAATATTGCAATATTGTGTCGAGTGTTATGCAGGCCTAACCTAAAGATAATGGTATTTTTATGAGATTAAGTTAAATTAGCAAGACAAAAATATACATTTCTGTTAAAATTTTAGAGATATGCAAATGAATTAAAAACTGATTCAATTTGGATGGACTAATTTATTACAAAAATTATCATTTAAAACTATTTCTATTGTTACTTTTCTAAGATTGATGTAAAAACTAGATCAACATCTTTCTTTGTCAACTAGAGTACAGCTAGGAGAAATCATTCTCTGAGTTATAGCAATAATGTAATGAAAACTTTTAAACTGTTAGCAACTTAAGAATAAGAACATTTTTTGCCTTTCTTTTTATCCTCAATGCTTATCACAGTGCCTGGCGCATAGTAATTGCATAAAAATATGCTAGTTAGTCAACCTATTAATAAGCAACAACAACAAATATAATCAAAAGTTTTCCTGAAAGTTTTATTACCATATCTGAAAATTTGAAAATATGCCTCTTGATATTCATTGAGGTATTTCTAATGCTGTTATTACTAATAAATTAGCAAATCACTAAGACAGGCTGAGCTTTCGTTCTTCTGCCCTGCTACACCATATGGATAAGTCCACAGTTTCAAGCAGAGCAGGAGAAAGACACTGGAGCAAGACTTTCAATGGGAACCAGAGTCTCCTGTCACACAAATTTGAAGAGTTAGTGCTGCAACTGGCTACCCAGACAAAGGCCAAGGAATATTTATTTGTTTGTTTGTTTGTTTTGTCAATTCATTCATTCATTTATTTAAAGAAGCCCTCTAATATTTTGGTAAGTTGATGCACTACATTCTTTTTACCTCTTCCTTATTACATCTATTTAAAGGACTTGGAAAATTTAACAGGAGAATACAGAAACAATCTCCCTAGAAAGCCAGAACTTGGTGGCTCTCAAATTCCATGTATCTCATGAAGATGTGACTTGGTGTCATATACCAGGTTGAATCAGAAAGCAAGTTTTCTCTCAAATGATTAAGGCCTGACAAATGCTCCTCTTTTGTGTTGGCACTTCCATCTTTCTCTATGTTTATTACTTTAGCTGCACAAAGAAACACATTTTTGGAAAAAGAAAGAAAAAAAATGGGATGAATTGATGTTGCCAGGTTGGCGTTGGACTTGCCTTTCACGCTGCTGCAAAGTGCCCTGCCAGAAGGCTTGATGTGTAGCTCTAAGAAGCAGATGGGAAGGCATTTTTGAGGGGCTTTTTGATGGTTCTGAATCTATGCAGCATTTACACACCGAAGCATGCTTGTTCATCTGTTACATATTTAGAGATATTTAAACTGTGAACATTTGTCTTCCTTAAAGATGGTAAAAGTATCAGGTGACTGGTTTACTAAACTCGTACAGGGAGCAGATCAATTCATTAGCTTATAGGAGCATAGGTTTAGATCTGGAAAGCACTTTAGAGATCTAGTTTGTCCTTATTTGGCAAGTGAGTGAACTGAGGCCAAGGAAGGATAATTGTTTAAGGTCACACAGAAGGGCGAGAGTCAGGATTCAAACCCAGGACCTCTGAATCCAGACATAACATTTTCCACTGTACCATACTGCTTCTCATTCAAGAGGTAGGTGGGTGGATCTTTAAAGTAATCCCATCTAATCCCTTCATTTTTACAATTGAGGAAACTGGGCCAGGATAGACAAAGTGACTTGCAAATGGTGGATATAAGATTTGAATTCATGTGCTTTCATTGTACCAGCCCAATTCTTTTTTAATGTGATTTTATATAAACATAACTAATAAACACAGTGAGTCATTTGTAGTGTCACAGTATAAATTGGGAAATAAGAGTCTCAAGATTATTTTGAAACTAATTCTGCTGAGTTCTAAAATAAAATAAAACTAATCTCTCTTTCTCTCAATCTCTCTCTGTCTCTCTCTCTCTCTCTCTCTCTCTCTCTCTCTCTCTCTTTCTCTCTTTTTCCATGAGCATGAGCGTGTGCGCACCTGTGCTCATACACACACACACACACACACACACACGCACACACATTTTTAAAGGCAATGAACAAGACCTCCCATATTCTTCCAAAATCCCTCTAGGGAACTCTGAGGTTGGGGAGTGTCCACCCACCAAAACCAAAAATAAAACAACAACAACAAAAACTCTCTCTGTTTTCCTATATTTTCAATCAGAGAAAGCCTCTTGAGACTCACCCAAATAGCATATATGAAGTTTTAATCTAGTCCCCCAAACACATTGTGTCATAAAGACCCATTAAAACAAAAAAGAATGACTAATATTTGGAGCTGAATTGACATTCAGTTAATAAGAATAAAAACTAACATGGGTTCTGATGTTGAAAAGCATAAATAGAGAGCCAGGAAAACTTTACCAGGAAAGAATATTTGTTATCCTTCCATAATATTCATTTATTAGGGTGCCTAGGAATGCTGAGAAACCCAAAGTCACAACAAGGATAGAGTTTTAAAACAAAAATAAGATTTTTTTTTTTTACAATTACATCCCAGATACCCTTTTCTGACATATAGTTTGCCCTCTGTCATCGTATAGCAGATTTAATTAATAGTATTGTCACACACGTCTAATTAAATGTCATATTTTTTTAATGTCATACTCAACAAAAATAATACTGTGTTATGTCACTAAATTAATCTTGTAAAATGAATGGACCTCATCAGATGGAACCAGAGAGTTTTGTCTAAATAAGGGAAGTCAGGGCATCTACTTGAAAGCAGAAAAGATGGCACTAGTGGAGGGGGGACAGCTGAAAATGTTGGAAAGGGGAAGAATAATTGAGGGAATAAGGTTCTGGAGGAGGTGGTAAAGTATGGGATACCAGGGAGTGTGTATGTGTGTGTGTGGGGAGGGATTCTTGAAATATCTCCAATATTTGAGTCATGTTTCTCTATTATAAGATTTTGTTGGACCCATGCTTATTAGCAATTGTGGTGGGCTTGTACTTATAAGTTCCTTGAGGGCAAGTGTTATGTTTTCTGCATCTTTTGCATCTTCATAACACTTGTTACAATGTGGGGGATATCATAGCTTTCAAAAAAAAAGTTTTATATATTATAGTTGAGAGAATTCTGTTATATTTTTAAGCATATTCTAATATTAGAATTCTTAGATTCTTAAAAAGACTCTAAAATTCTGTGACTGATTTTGGATTAACTTAAGCTGTTTGTGATTTGATATAACTTTTATTAAGAATGGTACTTCCCCTAGACATGAGAACTCTTGGAACAAGCATGTGTTTATGATTAGATTTGTAAGGATAGAAACTGTTTATATGAGTACACTGATATAGGAAAATTTCTTCTTTCTCTCCTTTTATCCCTCTACCTTTTCTACTAACCCATCTTATAGAATTATCTAGAGCAATGAGAAATTTAGTGACTTAACCAGTCACGAAGAAATGAGAAAAATGATTATTAGATACAAATGATTTGGGGAGATCCAGAGTTACCCATTTTTCTACAGTATTCATTTCAAAGTTTAGTCTTTTGAAGGACATTTGTGATAATGGGTTTAACAACATTGTTCAGATCCCACACAGGTGGGGAAGCCCGTTGTGCACCACTAAGATTTGGGTGGGGATAGATTTTTTGAATAGATTGTACTGGGCTGAAGGTAATTTAGAAGTAAAGAGAGACAGTGAGAAATAAAGAAAAAAAGGAGAAAAAAAAGAAGGAAAGTAGGGAAGGATAAGAAAAAGGAAGGAAAGGAAGGAGGGAGGAAGAGAGGGAGGAAGGAAGGAGATATGAAAGGAGAGAAGGAAGGGAGGAAAGGAGGAAAAGAAAGGAGAGAAGGTATTGGGGCAGCTAGATGGCACAATGGATAGAACACCAGCCCTGAAATCAGGAGGACCTAAGTTCAAATCTAGTCTCAGACACTTAACACCTCCTGCCTGTGTGACCCTGGGCAAGTCACTTAACCTCACTTGCCTCAATTTAAAAAAAAAAAAAGGAAAGAAGCAAAGAGGAAGGGAGGAAGGGAAGAAAGGAAGAAAGAAGAAGAAAGAGAAAGAAGGGAGGAAGGAAAGGAAGGAGGGAGGGAAGGAAGAAGGAAGAAAGGAAATTATGTCTCTTAGATTTTTAAAAATGGTAAAGCTACAATATGTTATAGGTGAGATTGGACCTAGGTTTTCCTGACTTATGTTTGTTTTTCTGTCAGTGGTGTATTGCCTCTCTGATTAAATGATTAAAATGTGAAAAATGTTGAAGCTAGAAAAATTTCTTACAACCTGGGGAAAAGTTTAAGGAAAGTTTTCATTTGACAAACTACCAGGTAGATTTTCAGGAAAGACGGGGTATCAACTAATGAAAATCTCTCTGCTGTTATTTGCACAAAGTTGCACAATTTACTTATAGTTTGTGATTCCTATAAGATGGCAATTAACTATTTTTAGTTTCAGAGCTCTACAGATAATCTTGGGAGGTAGAGTTCCTAGTATTTTTATTTACAGCTTCCTGTCATTATGCTTCTCAAAAATAATTAGTCACACTTTTAGCAGCTATTTAGCAAAGAGTATTTATTAAGACGATACAATAAGAATAGTTAGAATAAAACACTGCCCTGACTTCCTAACATATGTGGAAAAGGAATTGACTGATCCACTCATGAACCAAGTTCATGTTTAGACTAACTGCTATTATATAATCCAAGAGTTATGGCTTTATCTTTTTAACAAATCCAAACGTCTTCTGCACACATCTTTGCCATCGTCTAATGGCCAAAGGTCTACTGACTTTCCAAATTGATAAGGAGTACTTATTCACATTTAGCTTGAGAGAGACAAAGAAAAGTTACTTAATAACTAATTTATTCTGTTGATTGACTGATAACTTAGAATGAGGATAAAATTGCACCCTCACACTTCAGTAAAAAAATGACCAAAAAATAACAGGTTGTAACATTAAGGCAAAATGCAATGTGTTCCCTTGAAACTCTTATTCCCTATAACCGTGACTCCAAAAAAGCTTATATCTGCTGCTGTGAAATCTCATGAATATTTACTTTTCTATCTTGAAGAATAGGAGAATAGTTATTTTTGAATAGCATACATAGGAATGTGTGCCATCTTAACATAGGATTACCAATGACCTTTTCCCTGAGCCATATAAACATACAAACATTCATTTATTCACACCCTGGTCCATCACAGAATTGTTCTAATTAAGACCAGTAAAGGAGGAACTTTATTTATTTATTCATTCATTCATTTATTCATTTATTTATTGGCTTGTTTATTTATTTTTTTAATTTATTTGTTTGATTTTATTTTATGCTGAACTTAAGAAATAAACACATTTCCATAACATATTAGAGTAAGGAAAAATGATTATTGCACATAAAACTACAAATCTATTATGTATAAGTTGCTATTTATTTTAAATATATAATAAAGTTATCACGTAATTTTCTTTTTTCCCTTTTTTTCCCTCCATTTTCACCCCCCCCATTCTAGAGATGGCTATCATTAGATATAGATGTGTGTGTGTGTGGGGTGTAAAATTATTCTATACATATTTCTATTTATCAGGGTTTTTTGTGTTTTTTTTTTTTTTTTGGATGCAGATATTGTCTTCAGAGGTCATTTGTAGTTAATTTGGATATTTATAGTAGTCACAATGACTTAGTTGCTAAAAGTTCTTCCTAAAACAATATTGCTATTATTATATAACAATGTCTTCTTGATTTTGCTTATTTTGTTTTTCATTATTTCAAGTCTATTTGTAATGTTGGAGAAACTGAGGCAAGATAGAGATTAGAGAATATTTAATATTTTTTTGAAAGGGAGAGATTTACTGAGACCAAATGAATCCATGGTTTGGTCCCAGGGCTGAATGAGACTATAGTCTCTAAGAATCCAGCATCCAGCAGATAATGTGAGTTCTCAATGACATATTCATACACAGTCGCTAAACAAAGGTAGGAGGGTGGAGTCCAAACTCTGGTGAGTGGGAATCTCCAGACAGGAACCATTAATCTGGTTCTGACAGCTTGTGTAGGGGTAGGACCACAAATTCCTGCTAACGGGGAGGTAAGAAAGTGTCTGGCTAGAGACAGAATGTCTGAATGCCCCTTTTTGAGTTTACATATTGAAATTTATAACCTCTGTGTTATACCAGTCTAATAAACTGGGGTGGATTTGCAACTAAGGGGATTGAGGCAGAACAATTAAGGAAATTGAGGCAGGACCAATTAGGGAAACTGAGGCAGAAAATTTTAGTGTTAGGATTCTTAGAAGGTACCAAGTCAGTGGAATTGATGAGATAATGAATCTCTAATTTACATGTACTTAGTACTTACTATAATTCCACAAGATTCACACCTTTAAGAGAGCATATATAAGGAGGAGCTGTCAGTGCCAAGAAGGATAAGACCATTAGAGGACAAGCCCACTAGAGCTCTTGGAGGCAGAGACAGATTCATTCCATCTTCCACCTTTGTTCTGGCTGGAGAGATTCGGAGGGAGCTAGAGGAAGAAGCTGGCAGAGGCAAAGGACTAGTGGCAGGAGCTCTTGGAACCAAGGAGAGAGATAGGCCTCAGGAGAGAGATAGGCCTCTAAGCAAGCTAACTGGGCCCAAGGAAGGAGACAATAAAGGATATGGACTTTAACTCCTGACTACATTTGGGATGATTATATTGAACTGAAAGGAAGGCTACCCCCAGAAGCCCTCCAAGAAACCTGCTCCCAGAAAAGATTACATTTTAGAGAAGAATATTATAATTTAGGGAAACTGAGGTAGAACAATTAGGGAAATTGAGTCAGCACAATAAAAGGGAACTATGGCATAACATATCCATGTTCTCTTTTTTTTTTAAATCAAGTTGAAGGGACACTAATACATTGTTGGTGAAATTGTGAACACATCCAGTCATTCTGGAGAGCAATTTGGAACTATGCTTAAAAGTTATCAAAATGTGCATACCCTTTGATCCAGCAGTGTTTTTACTGGGCTTATACCCCAAAGAGATGGTAAAGAAGGGAAAGAGACTTGTATGTGCAAGAATGTTTGTGGCAGCCTTGTTTGTAGTGGCTAGAAACTGGAAACTGAGTGGATGCCCATCAACTGGAGAATGGTTGAGTAAATTGTGGTATATGAATGTTATGGAATATTATTGTTCTGTAAGAAATGACCAGCAGGATGAATACAGAAAGGCTTGGTGAGACTTACATGAACTGATGCTAAGTGAGATGAGCAGAACCAGGAGATCATTATATACTTCAACAATGATACTCTATGAGAATGTATTCTGATGGAAGTGGATTTCTTCGACAAAGAGATCTAACTCACTTTCAATTGATCAAGGATGGACAGAAGCAGCTACACCCAAAGAAAGAACATTGGGAAATGAATGTAAACTGTTTGCATTTTTGTTTTTCTTCCCGGGTTATTTATACCTTCTGAATCCAATTCTCCCTGTGCAACAAGAGAACTGTTCAGTTCTGCAGACATATATTGTATCTAGGATACACTGTAACCTATTTAACATGTATAGGACTGCTTGCCATCTGGGGGAGGGGGTGGAGGGAGGGAGGGAAGGGAAAAGTCGGAACACAAGTGAGTACAAGGGATAATGTTGTAAAAAATTACCCTGGCATGGGTTCTGTCAATAAAAAGTTATTAAAAAATTAATTAAATAAATAAATAAAATAAGATAAAGTTCATCATTTTTTATAGCAAGTAATATTCATTCACAATCCTATACAAGAACTTGTTTAGTCATTCCCCAACTGATGGGCATCCCTACAATTTCTAGTTCTTTGCCAACACAAAGAGAGCTGCTATAAATATATATTTTTTAAAATCTATGTTCTTTTCCTTTTTTCTTAATCATCTCTGGTAATAGATGTAATACTAGTATTTCTGGGTTAAATGGTATAAGCAGTTTAATAAGAATTTTGGGCATAATCCCAGATTGCTCCCCAAAATTGTTGGATCAGTTCACAACCCCAGCAACAGTGAATTAATGTCCCAATTTTTCCCACATCCCCTCCAATATTTGTCACTTTCTCTATTAATCAATCTAGCCAATCTAAAAATGATATTTCAAGGATGTTTTCATTTGCATTTCTCTAATCAACAATGATTCAGAGAATTTTTTCATGACTAAATTATTTTTAGTTCTTCATCAGAAACCTTGTCTATTCATATTCTTTTGTCATTTACCAATTGGGGAATGACTTTTACTTTTATAGATTTCACAAAGTTTTTATATTTATATTTGAGAATGAAACCTTTGGCTGAGAAACTGTCTATAACCCCCCCTTTCCTATTTTTTGTTTTCTTTTTAATTTTGGCTACTTTTGGTTTGTTTGTGCAAAATATTTTTAGGTTAATGTAATCAAAATTATTCATTTTAGATTTTACATTACTCTCTCTTTTTTTTCCCCATAAATTGTTCACTTGTCCATAAGACTTATAGATAATTTACAGCAGTAAATGACTATAATAATCATGTGCTTGACAAGACTTGAGGTTTGAGGATAAGAATTTATTATTTGAAGGATGGGGGGAGGGAAGGGGGAATGTGGAATTGGTAAAACTGGAAAACAGTCTGATAGATATTGGCCATAGACCAATATCTTACATCATTTACCAAGACAATAGTCAAAATGGATACAAGACCTACATATAAAGAGTAAAACAGGGGCTCTGTTTAAAGTCATAATAATAACAATAGCTAACACTTATATAGCACTTACTATGTACCAGGTACTATATTAAGCTCTTTACAA
The DNA here is from genome assembly GCF_902635505.1 of Sarcophilus harrisii. Taxonomy (NCBI): domain Eukaryota; kingdom Metazoa; phylum Chordata; class Mammalia; order Dasyuromorphia; family Dasyuridae; genus Sarcophilus; species Sarcophilus harrisii. The sequence continues at coordinate 368,104,365 of NC_045428.1, forward strand.
TTATTATCTCATTTGATCCTCACAAGAATACTGGCATAGGTGCTATTATTATCCTCATTTTTCAGATGAAGAAATGAGACAAACGGCATAAATGATTTTCAAAAGGTCATACTGCTAATTATTGCCTGAGGCCAGATTTAAATTCAGGTTTTTATGACCCCAGACCCAGCTCTCTATCCACTGAGCCACCTAATCACCAAACATTATTCTCTGATATTATTCAGAAACACCACCTGTTCCCTGAGGAATAACCCAGCTTACTTTCTCAGCTCTTCCAGATACTTATTCTTCATGGGTGTGTATTGAGTATAAATCAAGAGGAGAAGCAATGGTCCAGTTCAATTCTCTCTCCAAAATGTGTTAGCACATCAAAACGCTGTAGGCCCACACTCTATGCATATAAAAATACACTAAATAAGAATTCTCTGGTGGAATGAAATTTCTGAAACTGAATAGTACCCAGTAGTGAATGGATAAATGAGCTTTCTATAGACTTCTTACTTATTTTAAATCTATGACAGCTCAAAGGTATTTATATGTTTTGGGAGGAAGGAACTCATAGGCCTAAGTTGTGTTAAGGACATAAATGAATTTGTTTCTATCCCTCCATGTCTATATTCTGAGACCAGTTTATTCTTTCTGTGTTATCTTAAGCTACTACTTATTTATATGAACTTTACTTCAACAAAACATTTTCCTGTTATTCAAACATTTCATGGATTTTCCCACATCCACACCTATGCTTATAACATTCTATTTTGGAATGCCCAGTGTGACCTAGTAAAAAGAGTGACACAGAAAGACTTTCAAGTCAAAAAGATGTGGATTCAAATATCATCCTAGACATTTACTAGCTGTGTGACTTTTAAATTATTAGTTTAGATAGTCTCATCTGAAACTTTTGTCATACAAATGATGGGCACAATTATATCCCAAGCTCTTACATTACACAAAGATTTTTTGTGAAAGTCAAATTAGATAAGGTATGATCACATGAGATAATATTTGTAAAATATTTTATGCATTGCCTGATAATAGACACAGCATGTTCTAACCTAATGCTTATTCCCTTCCCTCTTCTGTATGCAAAGCAATTATGCTGACTTTAACATGCTATATAAATACCATTAGTGTTATTTGTATCACATTTTACTTACTTCTCAAGACTCCAGCTTAAGTTTCATATTTTCCTCACCTTCCCCAGTAAAAGAAGCTTTTCCTTTTGAAAATTCTATTGATATTCATGATTCATATAAAACATATTATTTTGTGGCATTTCATTTACAACATTGGATTGTGAAGTCCAAGAGGATGATATTATATCTTTATATTTTTGTGTCCCCTGAAACACCTATCAGAATATCTTTCATATAATAAATAATACTAAGCACAGTTATCACTAAATATTAGAATGCTCTTTAGTCTTTGATTAAATGCTTCTAAACTCTTCTTTCTAATATTTCCATCCATCTACCTTTTCCAACTTTATCCTTACTCTTCAACATGATTTGAAGTGGAATCATTGTTTTCCTTTTTTTAACTGTCTCTCACATAAACTTTGCTTGTTTCTGTTTTTGGTCAATCACTAGAATATCTCCTAGTTTCTTAGCTAATATTTACTTATATTAATAGTACTTCCTTGAAAACTGCCTTCCTCTTTAGACACCTTCCTTCACTAATATACAACTGTTGTCATTCATTTGTCTGGTGTTTAATTTGTATAAATTTTACTGTTGCTATTGTTGAGATCCTGTGACTAAAATCCCTTTCACCAATGTAGACTGAACTTGCAAAACTGTCCAGTGAACTGAGAGATTTAATAATTTATCCAATGTTTCAAAGTTAGTCTATGTCAATGACAAAATTTGCATTCATATCTTCCTGACTTTAAGGTGAGGATTAATCCACTCTAATTAGCTTCCTCTCCTATAAGTGTTTCTTGACTATTTTATAATGGTTTTCTTGTTTGTTTGCTTTTTCATATATTGTATTTCCATCTAGAATATATGTTCAGCAAGGGGAAGAGGGTTGTTTCTTTTTCCTTTTGTATCCTCCAAGTAAAAGACATTGGAAAATGTCATGATACAGTTGGTACTCATAGGATCATAGATTTAGAGCTGAAAGGAAGTATTGAGATTGTTAAATTTGACAAAACCTTTATCCCTCATCTTAGAGATGAGGAATTTGATACTCAGAAAGGTTATAGTAACCTTTCTAAGATCACAAAGTTAATAAGTTTCTGAAACAATATCAAACCCAGCTCTTCTAATTCTATATTAACTTTTGATTGTTTTTTGTTTTTTGTTTTTTTGCAAGGCACTTGAGATTAAGTAACTTGCTCAGTGTCTGAGGTCAGCTTTGAACTTGGATCTTCCTGACTATTCACTGTGCCATTTAACTGCCCCAATTCTTCTAATTCTAAACTCAGCATGCTATCCACTACATACTGCCACTCAATAAATCATTGTTTATGAATGAATGATTATTTGGCTTAGTTAAGAGTTTCCTATTGGAATTGGAATTGGCATTGGCATTGGCGGTATCCATGGTTCCCTAACTTTTTTCCCCCTGGAAAAGCCACAAACTGAGTGTCATTTTATTTCTAGGTGTGTCCTGTTTTGGAAGCTCTAGTAAATCTTTACATTTCCTTCTAATTCAAATGATTGATTTTAGTTCCTATTCCCTGAAATTCTACTGCCATTAAATCCACCACAATCCTAACCTCTATGTTGTTTCCATAGTTAAGATAATCATTGTAGGTAAAATGAGACTTGACCTGAACTTCCACTCTTGTTTGAAAGAAAACCAAAACCTCAATGTCTTTTGAGTTTTGAAATAGAACTGTAGGTTGGTTTCTTTATTTTTGTTTTTATACACCTCTTTTCTTTTGGGTTTGTCTCAGATTAGAAACTGAAGTACCAAAATACCAATGGCTGTAGTGCCCTTCTGAATTTTCTGAGCTAAACAGAAGTAGAAATTTTAAAACACAATCTTGAGAATTTGAAAAGAAAGGTTAGTATTTTATTTTATTTTATGTCACTTTCCAAACTTTTTTTTCTACAAGAAGTCAATTTAATAGATAGAATTTTGGGGTACTCATTTTGGAGATAGAAAAGTATAACTTTATGGGGAAAGAAGTGGCTAACAGTCACACATATTTCTGTCTCTTCCTTCAACCTTAGTTCCCCATGAAAAGGTGGCTCTTCTCTTTGCCAAGGTTAGCCAAGAGGTTCAGGGTTCCTGGAGGTCAGGGAATCAAATGAAGAGGTTCAGGGTTGTATCCCCAAATTATGAGGTTTGGCACAGGGTTCCCTCGATTCCCCTAGGATTTGGCACAGGACAGAGAGTTGTGGGAACCTCTTTGGTCAGTGCAGAGGTCTTTCATAAAGGAATTTACAAACCTGAAAAGCTAGACTGGCAAAAAGAAGTTTATTATTAGAACAGAGAGGTCAGCTTTAGCAGACTGACTTCCTTAGTAGCAGGTCCCGACAGAGAAGTAAAGTTTCTAGTGGAGGAGTCCTGGCAAAGAGAGTTTCTAGCAGAGAAATTCTGTAGCAGAGAAAGTGAATAAGGTCTTGTTAGGGAAATAGAGAGATAAAGATAAAGAGGTAGTAATGCTGAAAGACAGTATCATTTCAGTGGGCAGAGGGTTGCAGCTTATGCCAAGGGGTGAGAGAGGTTCCTTGGCATGGCATATTAGGTCTTTTGCAAGGAGAAGGGTCCCAAGTTGCCTCTTTTTTATAATTGAAACCTTGGCTAGAAGCTGGGGGCAGCTCTTGGCGGGGACTGGGAGCAGTTAGAGCTAGAATCAGAATAGAAATCTGGGAATTGAATGAGTGTCTCTGGGTTAATTTTCAACTCAATAGGGTTAGGAGTGGTCCTGGACTCAACTAGTCCCACTTAGATAACAGAAAACCACTTTATTTTGATACCCTGGAACAAGTCTCTCAGGAGAGAGCTTAATGGTCCTCCCCAAAGTCAAAGAGAGAAAGAGAAAGAGTTTCTGGGCTCCCCTCATCAAACCCATTTATAAGAATATGTTAGATCATTTCATTCCTTCTCCAACATATTACTCCCTCCACACCATAACTTCCTTTTTACCTTATTTTCAATTTATTTTCAATGTTTCCCTGTCCATTGGCTCTTTTTCTGCTGCCTTTAAACATACCCACATTTTTCTTATACTTAAACACCCTCTTCACTTGATCCATTCACCCGTCAACTTCTCCTTCTCTTTTGTGGCTGAACTCCTTGAGCAAACTGTCTATCATCCAGTGCCCCGACTCCTTCTTCTCTTACTCTCTACAAAACTCTTTATAATGCAGCTTCTGTCTCATCATTCAACTGAAATTGCTCTCTCTAAAGTTAACACTGTTTTCTTAATTGTGAAATGTAATGGCTTATTTTGAGTTCTCATCCTCCTTGAAGTCTACAGCCTTTGACAGTGACAATTGCCTCCTTTTCCTTGATAATCTCTCTTCAGTTTTCTGTATCACTGCCCTCTCCTGGTTTTCTTCTGATATGTCTAACCTATACTTAGGATTTGCTAGATCTTTATTCAGGTTATACCTACCAACCATAAGTGTCCTCAAAAGCTCTGTCCTGTGCCCTCTTGTTTTTTCCTTCTGCCCAGTCTCTCTTGGTAATCTTATGAATTCTTATGGTTTCAATGATCAGACCTATTCAGATGACCCTCACTTTTGCTTGTCCAACTCTAACTTCTCTTCTGACCCTTAGTACCTCATCTCTAATTCCCTATTCCTAATTCAAACTTGAGGATCCTGCAAACATTTTATATTGTTCTCCCCACCCTCAAGCTCTCCTCTCTTCATAATTGAAGGTACCACCATCTTTCTAATCACTCATACTTATGACCTAGGTGTCATTCTCAACTCCTAATTCTGACTCATTCCATATACCCATTTAATTACCTAGTATTGTCAATTCTACTTCAATCATCTCTCTTATATATGTCCCTTTATTTCCTCTGATATAGTAACTATCATGGTACACAGTCACCTAGTGATCCTCCAACTCAAACTTTGACTATTACAATAGCTGGCTTATTTCACCCTCTGATTCTGCTCAAATCACCATGCTTTATTCAGTTGTTAAAAAGAGATTTGAACATGTTACTTCTCATGCCATACTCAATAAATTCTAGGAGCTCTTTTCACCTCAAGGGTCAAAAATAAAATCTTTTATTGTTTCAACACCCTTCATAATGAACTTTCTACTTATTCCATATTCCATATTGCTCTCCAGAATTTTTAGATCAGTTCACAGCTCCACCAGCAATGTATTAGTGTCCCAGTTTTCCTACATCCCATCCAACATTCATTATCTTTTTCTGTCATCTTAGCCAATCTGAGAGGTGCATAGTCATAGCTCAGAGTAATCTTAATTTGCATTTCTCTGATCAGTAGTGATTTAGATCACCTTTTCATATGACTAGAAATTGTTTCAATTTCTTTATCTGAAAATTGTTTATATCCTTTGATCATTTCTCAATTGGAGAATGGCTTGAATTTTTACAAATTTGAGTCAATTATATATTATAGAAGTGAGGCCTTTATTAGAACTCTTGAATGTAAAATTTTTCCCAGTTTATTGCTTCCCTTCTAATCATGTCTGCACTGGTTTTGGTTATACAGAAACTTTTTAACTTAATATAATCAAAATTATCTATTTTGTGTTCAATAATGTACTCCAGTTTTTCTTTGGCCACAAATTCCTTCCTTCTCCACAGATCTGAGAGGTAAACTATCCTTTGTTCTTCTAATTTGCTTATAATATCACTCTTTATGTCCAGATCATATACCCATTTCGACCTTATTTTGGTATACAGTGTTAGGTATGGGTCAATGCCTACTTTCTGCCATACTAATTTTTCAATTTTTCTAGCAGTTTTTGTCAAATAGTGAGTTCTTATCCCAAAAACTGGGGTCTTTGGGTTTGTCAAACACTAGATTATTATAGTCATTGACTCTTTTGTCCTATAAACCTAACTTATTCCCTGGTCAACTACTGTATTTCTAAGTCAGTATCAAATAGTTTTGATGATTGCTGTTTTATAATATAGTTTTAGGTCTGGCACAGCTAGGCCACCTTTGTTTGAAATTTTTTTCATTAATTCTCTTGAAATTCTTGATATTTTGTTCTTCCACATGAAGTTTGTTATTATTTTTTTCTAGATCTAATAATTTCTTTGAAGTTTGAAGTATGATACTCAATAAGTAGATTAATTTAGGTAGTATTGTTATTTTTATTATATTCACTCAACCTATCTGTGAGCACATGATATTTTTTCCAATTAATTAGATTCGATTTTATTTGTATAGAAAGTGCTTTGTAGTTGTGTTCATATAGTTCCTGACTTTGCCTTGGCAGATAAGAGTCACAAATATTTTATATTATCGACAGTTATTTTAAGGAATTGCTCTTTATATCTCTTGCTGCTGGACTTTCCCGCTTCTTTTCTTTCCTCAGAATGGAGTTAGAAGGACTAGTATACTTTCCCACAGGAGTTAAGGATATTTTGTTCAGATATGAAATTTCCATGCAACCTTGACAAATGATTTAATTTCTGCAGATCTCAGTTTTCCTAATCTGTAAAATAAGAAAAATAATAATTAGCTTCTGAATCACAATTTTCTACCTCATCTCTCCCCATTCAAGTTCATTTTCTCATTCAATGGTCAAAGAGATCTCCCTGTATTGCATATCTGACCAGTCATTAAACTTCACTGGTTCCTTATTGCTTTCAAGATCAAATACAACATTTAGCTTTTCACCATCTGCTCCTTCTTACATCTATATTCTTCTTAAACTATTCTTCACATTATCCATGATGAAGCTTTCTTGCTCTTCCTTACACAAAACAGGAGATGAGTCTCCTGACTCCATGGTTGTGTCCTCTGTCTGAAATGTTCTCCATCCTTTTTTCCCTTCCTCCCTCCCTCCCTCTTTCCCTCTTTCCCTCCTTTCCTCTTTCCCTCCCTCCCTCCTTCCTTGCCTTTTGCCCAGTTTCTCTGGCTTTTAATTTATTAACTAAATGCATGCAATTTTTCTCACCTAAGGCACTGTTAAAGTTCCCCATCCCCTGCTCCCTGAAATCACCTTCAATTTATTCTGTATATATTTTATTTGTAGATAGTTGTTTGTATGTTATATCCTCCAGTGAAATGTGAGTTCCTTGAGGGCAGGAACAGTGGGGGTTTTTTTGTACATCTATGGCTCAACACAGTTCCCTAGGTTATAGTAAATATTACTAGAAGAAGCAGTTACCTTATGGTCACAAAGGAAGAGCTTATGTGAGCTTGCTAAAAGACTGGAGGAGAAAGGGCCAAACCACATGGTCTCCAGTATAGAGATTATGAGAAAGTTCAAATGCAGAATTTGATTAGTTTGTAAATTAATACTAGAAAAGAAATCACTAGAAGAGTTGAAACTCATTATGCTTGCTACAAAAGAATGAGATATAAAAGAATGGGAAAAGTAATGAAAGCAAACTGTGCTTGCAGAAACTTGTTTGATGGTGAGGAAAACTATAAATCCATATATAAAAGTACCTTTCATAACACACAAAAAAATCCTATGAAGGTCAAATGAGATAATGGATGTGAAAGTGCTCAGAAAATGCATTAATGACTAGAGAAATATAAGGAGTGATTAACATTTCTCTTTCCTGGGTTCTTTAGTGTCTAGCCTGTGATAACATCTTTGGATTGCAGCCTCTGACACACTTTTGTAAAAAGTCACTACAAGAGGGTGTTGATTTTACTTATTTTGCTAAAATCAGGATTACTTTGGATTTGTTTGTTTATTTTAAAGTACTGTGGTTTTTTAAGTATGTTCTTTGCTTGGAATGATATTCTAAAATTACCTTTCACAGTTTGTAAGCTGTTATTTAAAAGAGCTCTTTGATAGGTTGACATTTTATTTGGCATTTTATGCCATATACATGGTTGATTGTTGGATGTGACAATTCACACCAACATATACCGTTACTATGAACTGGACTTGTTTACTCTCAATAGTATGCTGTCCTTCTAATATGTCTTTTCATTCTTTAAATAAACATCCTTTTGGTTTCTCTTTTACTCTTCCCTATATTCCTCCTTAAAATGTGTTTGGGGTTTTTTGTTTGTTTATTTGTTTCCTATTTCATTTGTGCTTTTAGCCCAGTATTTCCTTTGAGTGGTTAGGTTAAAATTTGAGTTGAGTTTTTCTAGAGTTTACTGGTTCTTTCACTTGATTTAAATTATCTCTTTCCTTGCCTTTTTGCCTCTTAAAATTCCTGTTTTCCAGAGAGTTTCAGCTCAACCACCACCTTTTATATGAGGCCTTTTGTGATTCCCCCATTCATATGCTATAATTTCCCATAATAGAACATTATGGGTATTGTCTAGCCCTTAATTTGCCTTGTATCTATTTCATCTATACCTATATGCTTTGGTACATATGGAATAGATATGGTATCTTCTCCAATAGAATGTAAACTCCCTGAGTGCAGGATATATTTCACATTTTTCTTTGTATTCTTAACAGCCAATACAGGGCATTTAATATATGCAATTTAATATATTGATTACTGACTGAATATGACCTATTGCAGACTACCTTAGTCTGTGTTACAAAAAAGAAAAAAAAAATCTTAAAACTAGCCATCTGATATTCATAACAAGAAAGAGAATCTAAATAGTTGAAATGTATTCTCCTCCTTAACTAAGCAACTCACATGGAAAAATAAAATGGTATGTGATGATAATGCAATTTGAGACATCCTTGTCTGAATGTATATAACAACAAAACTCATGTCATTTATTGATTCAAACTCATACCCGAATTAGAATATCTTTGCCTAGGCCCTCAAAAGAAATGTTACAAAAATTACCAATTAGGCAGTCCCATTTTTTTTAGAACATTCTTTTATTTCATTTTATTTGAGATGTCTGCTTTAAGAGAAGGAGCTCTAGCCTAAGAATCAGAAAATATTAATTCTAGTACCATCAAGAACACTTGGCTCCCTATCTCCTTAGGCAAGTTACTTTCACTTATCTAGGATTTTATTTCCTCCTGTATAAAAGGGAAGGGTTGTACAACCCCTTACAGCTTCCAGATTTTATTTTAGGTATACTCCCTGTGATGAATAACCTTTCACCAATCCAAAATAAGCTAAGACTCCACCCTATCTTTTGCAACAGCCTGTGAAACATCTGTAGAGCATTAGGCTGTATTGCAAATTACTCTTATGCTCTTCAAAGAGAGAATTTTTTTTTGTTTTTGTTTTGTTTTTGCTCAGCTTATATAATATAAGAGCAGTCATTTGAAACATATACGGCAAAATCTTTGTTTAAGTCTGGAAGTTGGCTCATAGTAAATTCCTTGATTTACTAATCTTCATCTCTCCCTCTTCAACCCCCTACCCCTACCTCCCCCTCATTTAGATAATGATTTTTGTAGACTCACATCATAGGAAGAAAGAAAAGGAGCTCTACTCCTTTCCCAGCCTTTGCTTCTGGCAACTAGGTGATCAGCAATCCTAGTTGCTCAGTAACTTAATAGGCCCATTTGATTAAAGTTCATTTATGGTTTCTCCCTGTGAGTAAGTGCTTTGTGAAATGAGGCAAATAGGAGAACATCTATTTACTTGGTTTCCTCAAAAGCTTCAGCAAACAGAGGTGAAATTATGGATCAATGGCAAGATCATCAAATGTCATTTTAATGCCCCATGAGAAGGAGCCAGACAGGGAGAATAAAGCATGTACACTTCTTTGTCTCTCTGTTTTTTTGCCAAATTGTGACTACATTTCTCAGCCTTGCTGCCTTGAAAGTAGAAAACAGCCAGAAAGATTCTTCAGGAGGGGCAAACCCCATTTGGGGTTTCTTGGCAAAGATATTGGAATGGTTTGCTATTTCCTTCTCTGGTTAATTTTACAGGTGAGGAAATTAAAGCAAACACAGTTAAGTAATATGCCTAGAATCACACAACTAGAAAGTTTCTGAGGCTGGATTGAGTTAAAAAAGATGAATCTTCCTGACTCCAGGCCTAGACTGTGTCTCAATTTCCTTATCTACAGAAAGTGGGGTTAATAATAGCAACTACCTCCCAGGGTTATGAAGATCAGATGCAATGGTATATATAAACTGCTTTGCTAGTCAAATATTTATTAAATGCTGACCATGTGAGAACTCAATGGATAGAATGTTGGGTCTGGAGTCAGGAAGACCTGACTTAAATCAGTTCCCAAGCACATACTAGCTTTGTGACTCTGGGCAAATAATTTAACCTTTGTTTGCCTTAATCCACTAGAAAAGGAAATGACAAACCACTCTAGTATCTTTGCCAAGAAAACCTCATGGACAGTATTGGCAGCTATAGTCCATGGGGTCATGAAGAGTTGGACATGACTGAATGAATAACAACAGTATCAATGCACCAAGCCTTGTACTAAGTTCTGGGAGCATAAAGAAATATGAAAACATAAAACTTGTCCTTAAAGAGTTCGTATTCTAAAAACAAAAAGAGAAAAAAAGAGAAAGAAAGAAAAAAATAAGGAAGAAAGAAAGAAAGAATGATTAAAAAATAAAAAAAGTAAAAGGCAACTAGATGGTGCAGTAGATAGAGTGCCAGCCCTGGAATCAGGAGGACCTGAGTTCAAATCCAGCCTCAGACACTTAATATTTCCTGGGCAAATCACTTAACCTCAATTGCCTCAAAAAAAAAAAAAAAAAGAGAGAAAGACTTCATATTTTAAAGGAGATAATAATATATAAATAACTATGCATATGTGTATTATATGTGTACATATATACATGCATATAATATGAATATATTTGGTATATATACACATTAATTAATAATTATTTAGTTAAGTGCCTATTATGTGCCAGTCACTGTGGATAAAATCTAATAGGAAAACATATATGTATATATATAATATACATACATACATACACACACACACACAATGAGCTATATACATGATAAATAGAGAATAAAAGAAGGAAGACTTTGGAATTAAGAATGGGAAGAGTTCTTATAGAAGGATAAGAATTCCAGATATGGGGGACAACCAAAAAAAACGCTCAGAACTGGCAATGAAATATTATTGTTCTATAAAAAATGATGAACAAGCTGATTTTAAAAAGGTCTGGAAAGATTTACATGAACTGATGCTGTGAAACAAGCAGAACCAGGAATACATTGTACACAATAACAGCAAGAATGACATAGTATCAACTATGAAACATTTGGTTCTTCTCAATAGAGCAGTGATCCAAGGCAATCCCAATAGACTTTGAATTAAAAATGCCATCTGCTTCCAAAAAGAGAACTGGAAAATGAATGTAAATCAACACATGCTATGTTCACTTCTTTTTTCTGTTTTTTTTTCTTTCCCCTGGTTTTTCCCTTTTGTTCTGATTTTTCTCCCCCAATATGATTCATAAAGAAATATGAATTAAAATAGATAAAATTTTTTTTAAAAAAAGAAAATGCCCAAAACCAAGAGATGGACTATCCTATTCATGGAACAGCCACAATATCAGTGTCATTGGATCTAAGAGTATATTTTGGAAAATAAAATATAAGAAGTTGGGATGATAGAAGAGGGCTACATTGTGAAGGGCTTTAAATGTCAAATAGGGTATTTTATACTTATTCCTGGGAGGCAATAGGAAGCCACTGGAGTTGGCGTGTGTATGTATGTGTGTTTTGTGTATGTATTGTGTGTGTGTGTGTGTATGTGTGTGTGTGTGTGTGTGTGTGTGTGTGTAGGGCAAGGAACTGTGACATAATTGGATGTGCACATTAGGTGAATCATTTTAGTGGCTAAATGGATTGGAGTAGGAAGAGAGTTGAGATAGACAGACCCACCAACAGGTTATTGCTGAGATGTTAAAATCCTACACCAGAATGGAAGCATTGTCAAAGGATGGAAGGAGACATATTCAAAAGATATAACAAAGGTAAAAGCAACAGGTCTTGGCAACAGCTTGGATTTGCAGGGAATAAAGGGGGAGATGAAAAAGAGTGAGTAATCCAGGATGGCTCCTAGATTGAGAACCTGGTAAATTGGATTACCTCTAAATTAATTGGGCAAGGAGGAGGAGAAGGGTTTTGGGAGGGAGATAATGAGTTTGGCTTTGGATATAATGCTTTAAAGATGTCTGTTGGATATTCAAGTCAAGATATCTGAAAAGCAGTTAGAAAAGTGAGATTGTAGATCAAGAATTATCATCATGGAAATGATAATTAAATGTATGGGGGAGCTGTTGAGATCACCAAGTGAAGTAATAGTAGTAGATAGAAGAAGATCCAAGGCAGAAGCCTGAAGGACACTTGTAGCTAGAGAATGTGAACTGGATGAAGATTCAGGAAAGGGAGAGGAAAGGGAAAGAGAGATTGGATAAGTAAGAAGAGAACCAGAAAAGAATGATATCTAGAAATTCTAGAAGGAATTTCAAGGAGAAAAAAGGTGACCCATAGTGTCAAAGTTTATATAGAGGTCAAGGGGAATGAGGATAGAGAAAAGGCCACTAGATTAGGCAACTAAGAGATAATTGGTAACTTTGAGGAGAACAGTTTTTGGTAGAGTGACAAGGTAAGAAGCCAGGTTGTGAGGAGTTAGCAGAGTGAGAAATTAGAAAGTAGAAACACCTATTACAGACAGCCTTTTTTGAGTAGTTCAGCCACAAAAGGCAGAAGAAATAAAGAGTACTTGTAGGAATGAAAGGATCAAGAAAGAGCTTTTCCAAGATAGAAGAGAAACAGGTATATTTGTAGGTAGTGGGAAACAAGCCAGTAGAGAGTGTAAGAGTGAAAATAATAATGGAGTATAGATGATGGAGCAGTTAATCTGTTGGAGAAGACAAGAAATAATGGAGTTACTTTAAAAAAATAATAACTTTTATTTTCAAAATACATGCAAAGATCATTTTTGACATTCACCTTTGCAAAACCTTGTATTTCAATTTTTTTCCCTATCTTCCTCCATGTTCCTTCCCTAGATAGCAAGCCCAATATATGTTATGTGCAATTCTTTTATACATATTTCCACATTTATCATGCTGCACAAGAAAAATCAGATCAAAAGGGAAAAATTGTGAAAGAACAAAAAGCAAACAAGCAACAAATAAATAGGTGAAAATACTGTGTTGCGATCCATAATCAGACCTCATAGTTCTCTTTCTGGATGCAGATAGCTCTATCATAAATCGATTGGAATTGGCCTAAATCATCTCATTGTTGAAAAAAAAGCCAACTTCATCAGAGTTGATTATCACATCATCTTGTTGTTACTGTGAATAATGTTCTCTTGGTTCTATTTTCTTCACTTAGTATCTACTCTATGTAGTGGTTCACACTCTTTTCCCAGAGTTCTTTCATTGGGTGTGGTTGGTTCTATTCATTATTGAACAAATGGAACTGATTTGGTTCATCTCATTGTTGAAGATGGCCACGTCCATCAGAATTGATCATCATATAGTATTGTTGCTGAAGTATGTAATGATCTCCTGGTCGTGCTCTTTTCACTCAGCATCAGTTCATATAAGTCCCACCAGGCCTTTCTGAAATCATCGTGCTGATCATTTCTTATAGAACAATAATATTCTATTACCTTCATATATCGTAATTTATTCAGCCATTCTCCAATTAATGGGCCTCCATTCAGTTTCCAGTTCCTTGACACTACAAAAATGGCTGCCACAAACATTTTTTCACATGTGGGTCCTTTTCCCATTTATGATTGCTTTGGGGTATAAGCCCAATAGAAACACTGCTGGATCAAAGAATATGCACAATAATGGTATCACTTTAAAAGGTTAACAGGTTAACCTTGGTTAGGAGTAAGAGGTTATGTGAGATAGGGAAATGACAGAAGGACAAGAAAGTGGAAGAGGTCATCTGAATAATAGAAGATGAAGGACAGGGAAGGAATGAGAACAAATGACAATTAATTTCCTTTTTCTGTAAGATACAAGACAAGGTTTTCAGTTGTGAGTGGGGGGTAATGGGAGCTATGAGAGATCTGAGGAAGGATAAAAAGGTTTAGAAAAGATGCTGTGAATAGTTGGATCATAAATTGATATGGAAGGTATTGTAGGATTTCCTGGCAACAACAAGGACTCAGTTGAAGTTGTGTAACATAAATTTGTTGTGGTACCAGTTAGAGCAGCTACATAATTTGCCTTTATTCAGCTATACATGTGCAGGAGCAAAGGCTTCTGTGCATGTATAAACAATGCTAATCAAAGATAATCTCAGAGGAAGGGGACTGGGAACAGTGTAGGACAACTTCAAGATATACTTTAAAGTATATATATATATATATATATATATATATATATATATATATATGGCATGTATATATTGCTATTATACACATGTTATACACATGTGCATACATATAGAGCTGTATATGGATTTGTATATCTATAGATATAAATAGCTACATATCTCTATCTTTCTACATATTCAGTTGTTTTTCAGTTCTGTCTCACTTGGCAAGATCTTCCTGACTGGGGGCAATCATCTCTCTACTGCTCAGATGATAAACATATGAACTATATCCAGTCTACTGCCTGGCTTTTTTCATGCAATAGGCTAAGAATTTTTTTTAACATTTTAAAATATAGTCTTATTGTATTTAAAATAACATTTTTTTTGCTTATTGTGAGAACAAAACAAGGCTAAGTTCTGGATGTGGCACCTAGCAGTAGTTGCCAACCCCTGAGCTAAAGTAAACTGCCTCATTTCCTCATATTAAAATATACATCTTTTTGCAAAACTCACTTTTCAGAGAAAAGTGGATTATTCCCACATTTCCTCTTTAATTTATTAAACTTTCCTCTGACAGATTCTTTTCCTATTATTCCAAATATCTGCATGATATAATGATATAATTATCATAATTGTCAGTTTCAAAGCCCCTCCTGTCTGAGAGCTTTTTTTTCTGTGAAAATGAAAAGTTACTCCATTACATGTTCTATGGAGATGACTGACAATTGATGAAAACATATGAAAACTCCTACAAATAAGTTTAATTTTCATCCAAAAAAAATGTGTTGATGCCACTCCTCATCCCTTTAATGAAAATATTTTCATAATGCTGTTTGCACAGATTTAATCAGCTGTGTCACTAGGGCACAGCAAAAACAGCAATGTGACCTGCTGAGATTTAGCAGCAGATTGCGATTTACAATCGAGGCAACAAGAGTTACTGAAGTGCAGAGCTTCTGCCCCAATTACTAATTAATCAGACCCAAAGAGGTCTCCATAAAAATCGCAACATTCATCTGTGAGCCCCATAAATTTAAAGGGCTCCTCTATTTTTTAGGTGAGAAAGGTGACCTATGGAAGTTATTTTTCTATCATCAGAGCCCCATTTATTATAAACTCATTTCCTGATCCCCTGAGTACGGACCATGAGATTTTTACTTAGGTGCTTTCAGACAATAAGCTTATTCTAAGGGTTTAATAACTTAATTAAAAAAAAATTAATACCATTATACTCTCTCAACATTATTATAAAGTCAGTATACTGTATTTTATATAAAAACAAGTAGCCAGAGTACTTTTCTCTGTTTGGGGATACATACATTTTCCCATCCACCCATCCATCTGCTGATCTGCTCTCCAGTTTGCATGTTTCTACAGAACACAAAATAATGTTGTGGGATACTAGATAGATGTCTTTTGTAGAATTAGTTGGAAATAGTAGGGACTTGCAATCAATTTAATTCATTTCAGCCCTACATCTACACAACTTCATCAAATGAAAAATATGTTTGATCCCCTTCCTCCAGAATCAGATAATGGAGTCTGTACCCTCCAAACACTTTGACAAAGAGATCACAATTGAATCTTTTAAAAGAAAACATACCCGTCCTGGCTTGTTTATTTTAAACATCTTTAAAATAATGAGACTGATTTTCATTTGACTTCCTGTCTTGTGTACCTCCTAGATGTAGGAAGCTGCCTTTGAAGTTGATGGCAACTCTGGACCTGAAAGAGATCAGTGGGAGGAAAGGGCAAAATGAGAATCAGGCTGCTGATTTCAGATTCTTGATGCATATATAGCATGGACAGCTCAAAGCTAGAATTATTTAAGTCATATTGCATTAAAAATGCAGTTGTAAATGGGCCACCCTGACATGTAGCATTAGACACAAGAAGAGGCCCATTACTGAACCCACATTAGTGAGAGAGGAAGTATCAGTCACAGAATTGGAAAATAGTTTATCAGAAAGCTTTGATTATACAGGCAGATCTCACTTATCACCACAATGTCTGCCTGAAGAGAATTATTTCAAGTGGGTCATGTTTTCCTATGATAATCTTATTATTATTATTTGGGGCAGCTTTCCTAACTACAGACTTGATTTCAATATACTTTTATAGCTAACAGTTTGTCTTAAAAGCAAATATGTAACATATTTTTATTATTTTTTAATTTAATATTTAATATTAAAAGAATAATTTTAAAGAACAAAATTATGTTTAAAGTCCTGGAAAATGCACACAAATGTATTATTCACCCTGGTTGCTATTGATGACCTAAAGCACATAATTTAATTTTTTAATTATAATAAACATTAAACATTTACATGACAACAATTGGGCTTAAAGCTTTGAGAAGAATTATTTAGTGGTGTTTTAGCTGGCTCAGGTTTCTTTTAAAAGGGACTACAAGGCAGTCTGAGTTTGTATCTATTTTCTTTGTAGTAGATTTCCCCATAGCAAGGATAAGCATAAAAAATCAGTGACCCTTAGACTGATATAATACTATGTACTCAATAAATGTTGGCCTTTGTTATATTAAAAATGATGACTATGATGATAGCTGACATTTTATAGCCATTTAAGGTTTGCAAAGCACTTTACATAAATTATCTCATTTGAGTCTCATCAAAGTCCTGAAAAGTAGATGTTATTATTATCCTTTTGTTATAGATGGAAAAGTGAATTACAGAGAGATTAAATGCTAAGACCACAAAATTTGAGACTAACTGAGGCAGGAGGCTACACCAAGTCTTATAACTACAAGTTTAGAGCTCAAATGACTCTACAACAATGATGATAGTATTCCATTTTCCCACTGAAGATTATTTTTAAGGTGAATGTCCCAAAATATCTCTCTCACTTCATTCCTTTCACTTTTTTCTACATCAAGACACACAAAGTTACAAGCTATATAACTACTTAGTACTGGATAAAACTGGAAAATAATAAGTTCTTACACCCTTTTTTCATCTTTTATTGGAGCAGAGTGTACTTGATACTTTGCTGATATCTGTAAGTGGCCTTCACATTTGACTGGATTCTCATAAAAACAATTACTGAGTCATTATCATGAACATCATTCTAGATCTATCCATTGCCTAAATAAAATTGCTAAAATATGAAAAAAAAAAAAAAAAGAAATCTCAATCCTGCATTCAGACTTTGGTAGACTTTTTAAAGCATGTAATTTTTTTTTTTTTTTAATTTGGGTAGGTTTGTTTTTTTTTTTTTTTTTCTAAACTTCCAATTAAGCATATGCCTGTATTAAATCTTATCTGATCTGTGATTTCATCAATATAGGTAACTCTCTAAGAAGAAAACTCTTTACAAATCACTTGAAATCTGCCTTTGTTCAGTAACTTACTTCCATGGAAAGTTGCTTGGGGTCACTAAATAGCCTACAGTAACAATGATAATAAGTGTTAGAGGGGGGAGGATTGGATGCACATTTTCTTGATTCCAAGGCTGGCTCTCTACTCACTAAGCCTTACTTATTCTTTTGTTTTAGATGCATCCAACTCTTCATGATCACATTTGAAGTTTTCTTGGCAAAGATACTGGAGTGGTTTGCCATTCTCTCCTCCAGCTCATTTTACAGATGAGGAAACTGAGTCAAAAAAGGATTAAGTGATTTGCCCAGGTCTACACAATTAATTAGTGTTTGGGGCTAGATTTAAAGTCAGATTTTCCTGACTCCAGGCCTGCTATTCTATATACTGTGCTACCTAGCTCCCATGTAAGGTACGTTGGCTCTCTTCCAAAATTATATTAAAAACTTCATAATAGAGACTTTTACCTTGGAAGTACATTTGTATGTATATATATATATATATATATATATATATATATATATATATATATATTTCTTTTGCTTTTCTACTTACCTACAGATTCCCATTTGTACTTTCAATGATACCACTAAAATAGGATAATAAATTTCTGATTGAAATACTGTCCTTTGGAACTTCCTTAGAAATATTTCTCCATATTAAGAGAATAATTTCATCTGCTGAGGTATTTACTATGAATAAGTCAATTATAAGTAATCTATAATTGATTATAATTGATATATTTATAATATTAAATTAAATTTGTAAAATTTACAAATAATTTTCACTAGACTAAAACCACTTTCCTCTCCAGGAAAATAAAATATTATGTAATATATATATACATATATAATATTATATATTTATGCATAACTATATATGTGTACATACATTCACATATAAAGATAGATACATAGATAGAAAGAAAATGTATATATTTTGGTTCAGACTTGTAATTTCATTCCTGTAGGGAACTCTAGATAAGGAAATTCCCTTTTTTTGTTATAGACAAATAGATTATATATGCATAAATATATGTATATATATTTATTATGTATATGCCACCCACTCATTTATAACATAAGAATTTCTTGAGGTAATGAAAGGCTAAATAATTTTCCAGGGTGACAAAGTCATTATATTTAAATGCTAGAATTTAAACCAAGTTCTACCTGACTCCAAGGTCAACTGATTTATTGACATATTGTCTCTTTTTTAAAAAATATATATTTCATTAAATATTTACTAATTATATGTAAAACATTTTAATAATCTTTTTTTAATTTGGTGTTTCAAATGCTCCCTCTACCTCTCCTCTCTCTCAGGAGAATTGGGTCATGACTTTTTACAGATGATTCTGCATTCAACGCAGTCTCTGAGGCTCTGCCACTTGTACTATTTTTGGCCTGACAATTAACCTCAAGAAAATAGAGGCTCTCCATCAAAAAGTATTGGAAAGGGAGAAATTTTGAATGCTATGGATGTTTGTTTACCCTTAGCAGCAAACTTTCCAGGGATGTCCACATAAATGATGAAGTTGCTTCATACATTGCTAGCTCTAGTTCATGTTTGGATGGATTTAGAGAAAATTATGGGAGGAAAGAGATGTCATGTTGCATACAAAACTGGTTTCCATAGCCATCGTACTGATGTCATTCCATTTGAATTGCCTTAGGAAGATTCTGAAGATCACCTGGGCAAGATGAGGTACTAGGCACTGAAGTCCCTTTTCAATTTTCAATTGGCTGAATTGTCAAGCATTTAGACTCCATTTAGATTCCAAGTGTAAACAATATAATTCCAAAGTTCTGGCCACATTGTTTGAAGGCCAAATATATAAGAGATTATTTTATGGAGAACTCACACTAGGCACAAACATCACAAGAATACTTTCAAGGTCTCTCTGAAGAACTTTGGAATCAATTTGTGACACAGGAGACACCAACACAGGATTACCCTGTATTGTGTCCTCATCAAAACAGGGGCTTTGCTCTATGAGCAAAGCAAAATTATAGTAGCTCAAAAAAACCAAAACAAAACAAAACAAAAACCATGAGATATGCAAATTTAGAGATATCTCTACTCCAAATGTTCCTGTGGAGTATTTATGCCCACCCTGTAATAAAACCTTCCAAGCTCATCTTGGTCTGATAAATCACAATCAGATACACTGTACCCCCCAAACATATATCATTTTGTTCCTCTTTGATCATTAAGGAAAGCAACCAGCTTCATTGAGCCCAAATCTCATTTTAAAGAATTACTCTTTTCAATGAGTTTTTGTACTTCTTTTTTCATTTGATCAATTATATTTTTTAATTCTTTTCTTTAATCCTAATTTTATTTATTTAATATTTCCCCAGTTGCATTCAAAACAATTTTTTTCATTTGTTTTTAAGATTTTTGAGTTCAAGGTTCTCTCTCTTAAACTCACCCACAATTAAGAAACGACATGTGAAGTGTAAAACATTTCCATAAAAGTCAAGTTGTGAAAGAAAACATAGATCTCTCACCCTAATGAAAATAAAAACTGTCAAGAAAATTAAGTTAAAAACAGAGAGAGAGAGATGGAGAGAGAAACAGAGAATGTTTTCATATTTATTTAGACTCGATCAGTTCCTTCTCTGGGTATGAATAGGATTTTTCAAAATCAATCCTTCAGTATTTGTGGATGATTATATTCCTGAGAATAACAAAATAATTTACAGTTAATCATTCCAGAACATTGCTATTATTTTGTATATATTATGTTTCACTTTGTTCATCGAAGACTTTCCAGGTTTTATTTTTCTCTGAGAGCCTCCTGCTCATCATTTCCCAGAAAACAATAATATTCCATCATGAAATTTGCTTTGAATTTTTTTTACAATTACTATTACTAATTGTATTTTCCCCCATTTATTCTCTCTCCTTTCATTTTCTGTCCCTTCTCAAAAATGTTTTGCTATTGATCACCCTCTCCCCCAATATGCCCTCTTTTTTTTAATCACCCACCCACCTCTTCCCATGTCCCATTGCCCTCCTATTTTTCTTCAGAGCAAGATAGATTTCTACATTCCTATTGAATATGCATGTTATTTCCTATTCGAACCAATTTTGATTAGAGGAAGGTTCACTCACTCACCCTCTTCTCCCCCTCTTCCCCTCCACTGTAAAAGCTTTTTCTTGCCTCTTTTTTATGGCAGATATTTTGCAGCATTTCACTCCCTTTCTCTTTCTCCACAACATTCCCCTCTCAACTCTTAATTTCATCCTTTAAAAAAAAATATATTATCCCTTTATATCTAACTCATACCCATGTCCTCTGGCAATTAAATGCCATAATAATGAGAACATTCTAATGAATTACAAGTAGTTCTCCCATGTAGGAATGTAAACAGATAAACTTTAATAAGTCCCTTGTGATATCACTTTCCTGGTTACCTCCTTATGCATCTCCAAAGTCCTATATTTGAAAATTAGATTTTTCATTCAGTTATTCAGTCTTTTCATCATGAACTCTTGAAAATCTTCTGTTTCATTGAACATTCACCTTTTCTTCTAAATAATTATACTCAGTTTTTTCTTAGAAAGTGATTCTTGTTACAATCTTAACCTCCATTGTTCTCTGGAATATCATATTCTAGCCCTCCAGTTCTTTAATGTAGAAACTGCTAAATTTTGTGTTATCCTGACTGTGGCTTCCATATACTTTAAATGTTTCTTTCTGGTTTTTGCAATATTTTCTTCTTGACCTGGGAGTTCTGGAATTTGGCTGTAATATTCCTCAGAGTTTTTAATTTTGGAATCTCAAGAGGGGATCAATGGATTCTTTCAATTTCTATTATACACTCTGGTTCTAGAATATCCTAATATTCTAGACAGTTTTCCTTAATAATCTTTTGAAAGATGATATTTAGGCTCTTTTTTATCATGACTTTAAGGTAGACCAATATTTTTTAAAATTATATCTCCTGGATCTATTTTCCAAAATAGTTTTTAGTTTGTTTTTTTTTAATGAGATTAAACATTTTTCTATTTTTTCATTTTTTTGAGTTTGCTTCATTGTATCTTGATTTCTCATAAAGGTATTAGTTTCCATTTACTCAATTTTAATTGTGGTGGTAAAGAATATTTTATTTTTTTTAATTAAAGCTTTTTATTTTCAAAACATATGCATGGATAATTCTACATTAACCCTTGCAAAACTCCCTCCTCCCCTTACTCACCTCCTCCTTGAGATGGCAAATAGTCCAATATATATTAAACATGGCAGGAATATATGTTAAATCCAATACATGCATACATATATTATCTTGCTGCACAAGAACAATCAAATCAAACAGGGGAAAATTAGAAAATAAAATGCAAGCAAAAAAAACACAAAAAGAGTAAAAATTCTATGTTGTAAAGCACACTCAGCTCTTACAGTCCTCTCTCTGGGTAAAGATGGCTCTCTTCATCACAAGATCATTGGAACTGGTCTGAATCATCTCATTGTTGAAGAGTCATGTCCATCAGAATTGATCATTGTATAATCTTGCTGCCATGTACAATAATTCTCATTTCAATTAGCATCAATTCATGTAAGTCTCTCCAGCCCTCTCTGAAATCATTCTGCTGATCATTTCCTAAAGAATAATATTCCATTGACTCTAATTTGTAAGAAATCAAGCCATTCTCCTATTGATAAATGGTCAAAGGATATGAACAGACAATTTCATCTTTCAGATGAAGAAATTGAAACTATTTCTAGTCATATGAAAAGGTGCTCTAAATCACTATTGATCAGAGAAGTACAAATTAAGACAACTCTGAAATACCACTATACACCTGTCAGATTGTCTAGGATGACAGAAAAAGATAATGGTGAATGTTGGAGAGGATTTTGGAAAACTGGGACACTGACACATTGTTGGTGGGATTGTGAATGCATCAGCCATTCTGGACAGCAATTTGTAACTATGCTCAAAAAGTTATCAAACTGTGCATTCCCTTTGATCCAGTAGTGTTACTACTAGGTTTATATCCCAAAAAAATCTTAAAGAAGGGAAAGGGACCTGTATGTGCAAAAATGTTTGTGGCAGCCCTCTTTATAGTGGCTAGAAACTAGAAACTGAGTGGATGCCCATCAATTGGAGAATGGCTGAATAAATTGTGATATATGAATGTTATGAAATATTATTATTCTGTAAGAAATGATTTCAGAAAGGCCTGGAGAGACTTGTATGAACTGATGCTGAGTGAAATGAGCAGCACCAGGAGATCATTATATACTTCAACAACAAT
The DNA here is from genome assembly GCF_902635505.1 of Sarcophilus harrisii. Taxonomy (NCBI): domain Eukaryota; kingdom Metazoa; phylum Chordata; class Mammalia; order Dasyuromorphia; family Dasyuridae; genus Sarcophilus; species Sarcophilus harrisii. Next base: position 368,127,252 of record NC_045428.1, read on the forward strand.
ACCATATGATGAGCAATTCTGATGGATGTGACTCTCTTCAACAATGAGATGAATCAAATAAGTTCCATTTGTTCAATAATAAATAGATCCAACTACACCCAGCAAAAGAACTCTGGGAAATGAGTTGAACAACTACATAGAATTTCCAGTCCCTCTATTTTTGTCTGCTTGCATTTTTTATTTCCTTCACAGGTTAATTGTACATTATTTCAAAGTCCAATTCTTCTTGTGCAACAAAACAACTGTATGAATATGTACACATATATTGTATTTAATATATACTTTAACATATTTAATATATATTGATCTACCTGCCATCTGGGGGAGGAGGTGGGGATAAGGAGGGGGAAAATTGGAACAAAAGGTTTGGCAATTGTCAATGCTGAAAAATTGCCCATGCATGTATCTTGTAAATAAAAAGCTATAATGAAAAAAAGAAAAAAATATTCCATAACATTCATTCAGTTCTAATTTTTAAGGTATTTTCTTCAGTGATTTTTTGTACCTCTTTTCCTGACTGGCCAATTTTGCTTTTTAAAACATTCTTCTCTTCATTAACTTTTTGTATTTCCATTTGCACTTCTCTCAATTCTTTCCCCAATTTTTGCTCTCTTTCTCTTACTTGCTTTTCAAAGCACCTTTTCAGCTCTTCCATGGCTTGAGCCCAATTCTTATTTTTCGTGGAGGCTTCGGATATAGGAGCTTTGTTATCATCTTTTGAGTATGTGTTTTTAATCTTTCGATGGTCAGAAACTTTTTTTTCCTGCTTGTTTTCTTAGCCTATTACTTTGCTTTTAACTCTCTGTTAAAGTAGGGTTCTGTTTCCAGGGTAGAGGGTGCATCATTGCAACCTTCTGAGGTTTTGTTCAGGTTTTCAGAAATTCTTCTAGGAATCTGACCAAAAGGAATCTGACTCTTTTCTTCCCTGGAGCTATTAGGTGTGTGCCTGCCACACTGAGGCTGTAAGTTCTAGCCTAGGTTGGGGCTCCACTGATTGCTGACCAGGACTGCATTGGGACTGCACACCAGACTCCCACCCCTTTACCACAGACCTTCTCCACTGATATTCCAAGTTCTCCTTGGTGTCTCCAGGCTGAGAGGTCCAGAAGTCCCAGTACTGTTGATGATTCAAAGGTCCCACCTCACCAATGCTGGGATCCAGGCTGGACCTGAGACCAAAACCCAATCTGCACTGGGATTGTGAGCTGAGTTCCCACTCTGGTTCCACAAACTTTTTCTGCTGACCTTTCAGCTCTTGAG